>NC_057414.1:2199014-2368197 GCF_019320065.1 Cervus canadensis | reverse complement strand
GCTGAAGCTGAAACTCCAATACTTTGGCCACCTGATGCAAAGAGCTGACTCATTTGAAAAAAACACTGATGTTGGGAAAGACTGAAGGCAGTAGAAGGGAACTACAGAGGATGAGATGGATGGATGGCATCACCGACTCAATGGACATGAGTTGGATAAACTCCGGGAGTTGGTGATGGACAGGGAGGCCTGGTGTTCTGCGGTTCATGGGATCGCAAAGAGTTGGACACAACTGAGTGATTGAGCTGAACTGAACTAAGGGTCCATTTGTAGAAGCCTGGCATGCTGCAGTCCATGGGGTCACAAAGAGTCAGATGTGACTTAGCAACCGAACAACAATAGATGAATGGATGAATAAGATATGATATATATATATGCACACATACACACACAGAGACACACAGATGTATATATATATATATATACATATATATATATATATATATATATAAAATGGAATATTATTCAGCCATAAAAAGGAATGAAATCCTGCCATTTGCACCAACATGGATGGACTTGGAATCGAGAGTGAGAGAGAGTGATGCTTGGTTGTGTCTAAGTCTGCATCCTTGGACTGTCGTCCACCGGGCTCTACTGTCCAGGGGAGTCTCCAGGCAAGAATGGGGGTGCCGTTTCCTTCTCCAGGGGATCTTCCCAAGCCAAGGATCAAACCTGGGTCTCCCACATGGCAGGCAGATTCTTTAGCGTCTGAGCCACCAGACACTAAAGGAAGCTAAGTGAAATAAGTCGGGCAGTAAAAGGTAAATACCATATGATCTCACTTATAAGCAGAATCTAAAAAACAAAACAAGGTCATAAAGAACAAATGAGTGGTTTCCAGAGGGGAGGGGGTTTGAGGTGTGAAATAAGAGAAGTGTATTAAGAGGTACAAACTTCCAGTTATAAAATAAATAAGCCACAGAAGTGTAGTACAGCATAAGGAATGTGGTCAATCAGTTCGCAATAACTCTGTGTGGGACAGATGGTTACTAGACTTATCGTGACGATCATTTCAAAATGTATGCAAATGTGAGATCACGATGTAATATGCCTGAAAGTAACATAATGTCGTACATCAACTATATTTCATTTTTTTAAAATCCCAGAGTATTCGTGAGTGTTATAGAATTTGCTAAAGTTTTGGGAGGAGATGGACAGGTTTTCACAACAGCAGTGAACACTTTCAGGTTGTGTGTTGGGCCTCCTTTTTCTTACAATTCCTGGCAGGAAATGACCTGATCTCTCGGGTCAGGGTCTGGACACCACCCTGTTCCAGGGCAACTGTCTAGACCCAGGCTGACTCTTTTTAAAAAATTTTTAATTAGAATATTTTTCAAGCTTAACAGAGGTATAATTGACAAAGTTATAAGATATTTCGAGTGTAAAACATGATTTAATGTCTACATTGTGAAAATGTTGTCCTGATCGAGTTCATTAACACATTTTCACCTATTTACCTTCTTCCCTGGCAAATTTCAATTATACAATACAGTGTTAACAATTTTAGTTACCCTGCTATACATCACCTACTCCATGGACTTGAATTTGAGCAAACTCAGGAAGATAGTGGAAGACAGAGGAGCCTGGTGTGCTGCAGTGGTTGGGGTCACAGAGTCAGACACAGAACTTAGGGAATGAACAACAACAGCGTTAGATACTCACACCTTACAATTGTGAGTTCGTATCCTTCTACCAAACTCTCCTGACTTCTCCCATGCCCAACCTGGCTTTACTCTTTTTTACATTTATGTATTATTTGGCTGCCCCAAGTCTTAGTTGCAGCATGTGGGATCCAGTTCCCTGACCAGGGATGGAAGCGGACCCCCTGCTCTGGGAGTGCAGAGACTTTCCTAGTCTGGTCTAGTGGTGCTGGGCCTAGTTAATCAGTTGTGTCTGACTCTTGCGACCCTGTGGGCTATGGCCTGCCAGGCTCCTCTGGCCATGGGATTCTCCAGGCAAGAATCCTGGAGTGGGTTGCCATGGCCTCCTCCAGGGGATTTTCCCAACCCAGGGATCGAACCCAGGTCTCCTGCATTGCAGGTGGGTTCTTTACCGTCTGAGCCAGTGGGCTTACCCTTAATTCTCTGCCTGCTCCTCTCCTTCCCTCCATGTCATCCCCCTCCGACTCCAGAGCAAAGCAAAGCTTTTTCTCAGAGGCCACTTTACCCAGTGGCTCTGTGGCTGACTTCCTGTCAGTCTCACCTCCCACCCCAAGGTATTGTCAAAGTATTGATAGTTTCTCCAAACGAAAGTAGTTCTCTCCTGCAGAGGAGTTCTGGGGCCAGGTTTCAAGAGGACAATGTTTTCACCTCCTGACATTTACCACAACAGAATAAAAAAAAAAAATGTTTTCAACAGCTTTGACATTAGGAACAAATTTGAGCTGGGAAAAGTAGCCTACATGTTTTGTTAAAAATGGCGAATGATATGGACTGAAGGGGATAAAATTCTCCCCGAAATCCAAGTGGCCCTTTACAGTAGCTGAGACTAACAGAGTAGCAAGTATTCACCTAACGCCTGACCCAACCCCCCAGGGCCTAGTGGTGCTGAGAGGCCTGCGGGGTTCCAGCCTGTGCATCAAGGTTCCCGGAGGCTTGGAGGTCGGGGCTCACCTGGAAGCTGGCGTCAAGGAGGCTGGGAGGGAGACTGGCCACTTTGAACTACCCCCCAAGCCCCGGGCCAGCGTCTGGGGGGCTGAGTGCCAGGCCTCACCCCGCCCACTGCAGTGCACACCCGGGGAGCGGGGTGGAGGGACCCCCTTCTGCACCCGGGTCACTGGCTGGTGGGCCCCAGCAGTGTCGTTGCAGCGTGTGGACGGGCCTCTCTGCCCGCTCGGCTGCACTCAGCTGCCGGCAGGGAGCAGGCCCGGCTTGTCGCTCTGCTCTCGGTGCTCAGGAGGCACGTGACACAGACGGAGAAGGCGGAGAAGGGACCGCGTCCCTGCCTGGGGACCCTGTGTCTGATTTCTCGTTTCCACTCTGACTTACCCGAGGCCTCCGAAACCTCTGAAACCGAGGCCTGAAAACCTCTCTAAAGCTCCACTTTCCTCCAAACAGAATGGCCTTGGAGGGAAGGCCTAAGGATGAGAAAGCCCTGGCAAGCCAAAAGGACGAGGATGGGATGGGGAGGGAGGTGGGAGGGGGGATCGGGATGGGGAACACATGTGGATCCATGGCTGATTCATGTCAATGTATGGCAAAAATCAGTACAATATTGTAAAGTAATTGGCCTCCAACTAATAAAGAAAAAAAAAAAGGACAGGAATGGTGGTGGGTGTGGGGCAGGAACTCGCAGGCCCGGCTTTGCCGCCAGCAGCGTCCTCTGCACGAGCCTGGAGCCAGACACGGGCTCACAGGGGAGCGCACTCTCCCCCCAAGCCCCAGCTTTGCTCCCTCGCTGAGTTCACTTGGAGACCCAGGGGAGTCCCTCGTCAGTCACCCAGCTCCCTCCCCACGGGGCTGAGGCCAGACCCTGGCCTGCTCGCCCCGCTTGCTGCAGACTGGGGGAGACCCGGGGAAGCGGGCAGCTGAGAAGGGCAGGCCTGGTACCGTGGATGCTCCAGAGGACGCTGCAGGCATGCTGGGCTGTGGGCACTGATCTCAGAAGGCACGCTGATCATAAACTCCAGGGTTCCAAAATTCAGTCAGCTAGAACTCAGACGTAAAGGAAACAGCCTGAAATGCATTCACAGTCTGATTAACTTCCGCCCTCTCTTTTCCCCTTGACCCCCCTTCCTCCACTCACCCCCCGCCCCCCAGCTTCTTCCATTTTGCCCGATTGGTGTCACCTCCAGGCGTCCAGGCCTTCTACCTTGTCTCTCCCATGCTTGGCCAGGCGAACGGGCCGTATGTATAGGAGGGGACTTGAAGTCGAGTTTGAGACAGAGCAAATGAAGAAGCAAAGAATAAAAATGAGTGAATAAGGTAAGAGCCTCTGATGGACAAAAAGGCGCTAACATCTCAAAAACACGTGCATGGGCTCCTCTTCCTCCGAGTTCCTGCGTCCACACAGTGATCATGTGGAAAGCGTGGCGTGGTGACTCCTTCCCGAAGGAAATTGATTTTGGGGGATTCTGCCTCTCTGTGTCTCATTCTTCTCGCTTGAAAAATAGAAGCTATGTTAATGCTTCCCTCGTAAGCTTCCCAGGCGGCGCTAGTGGTAAAGAACCGGCCGGCCAGTGCAGGAGACTATGAGACCCGGGTTCAGGCCCTGGGCAGGGAAGATCTGCTGGAGAAGGAAACGGCAACCCACTCCAGTCTTCTGGCCTGGAGAATCCCCTGGACTGAGGAGCCTCACGGCTGCAGTCCACGGGGTCGCAAAGAGTCAGACACGACTGAAGTGACTTAGCATGCACACACGTAAGCTCTTGTGGGGCCCACAGGAGCGTGAAGACAGGAGGGTATGAGATAAATGAACTCTCACGGTCCTGGATGTTAGCTTACGGTGAAGGCACGCCAGCCTCCTTCACTCTTCTTCTCATACCCCCTCTCCAAACTGGAGCTCCCCCAGCACACAGAAGACACGTGTGTGTACACGTTTGCACTCTGCACATACCGCACACACTCCGTGCATCCAGAGCACAGAGACCACAGCCTACCTTCACACAAGCTACGCACATGCCCGCACTCTTGCTCCAGACCCAACAAACCCGGGAACACGCCCGTTTCCTGGCTGTAGCCTATGTGATGTGATTGACAGGTATGTCCAATGTTTCCTCTGGAAGCATTTCTTTATAAAGTATTACTAGACATGTCCAACAGTAGTACCTGGGCCATACCTCTCTTACTCCTGCGAGGCCATTCCTATCTCCTCTGCTCATCATGGGTATTGACTTACCCGTAGACCCTTGGTCTGGAACAAACCGAGTCTCCGATGACTCCCCAGTGGCGTTTTAGCCCAGGAAGGGTCCTGGTGTGTGTCTGGGAGTCCTTCCTCCCTTAACTCAGGCAGCAGTCCTGGCACATAGTCTTCTTCCTGCGGCCCAGTGCTCACTGCTTGTCAGCTCTTCAGTGACTCATCCCTGCACACCCCAAGTCAAAGAACAGACTGGGTGGGGATGGGATTGGATGTAGTGACAATGAATTTGTTTGTGAAAATGTTCAGTTTGTGACAGCTGGCACATTCAGCTAGAGGCCAGCTTTGGAGTTAATGGGACAGATCTCAACTGTAGGTAAATAACTTTGGAAATTTCTGCATACTTATAGATTATTTGTTAGGAATTATATTTAGTTACTAGAATCAAAAACCAGAAAAAAAAATGCAGCAGCTTAAACAAGACGAAAGTTTATTGTACTTAACATTAAGAACTGGTGTGTCAGTTCCATGGTGTCTTTTAGAGGCAAAGGCACCCTTCTGTCTTTCTGCTTCACCGTTTTAGTATGTGGCTTCTAGCTTGGTATTGCCTCATAATCAAACATGGCTGCTGGAGCACCAGCCATCATCTTTGCATTCCAGGTAAGAAGCAGCAGAAATAGTTGAAGGTTAAAAAAAAATTAGTAACTATACCAGCAACTATCTTCATTTTAAGCCAATTCATACTCAACAACTTCTCTTTACACATTATTGGCTAAAGTTTAGTCAAATGGCTACGTGTACATAAGTACAAGGGAGGCTGAGAGATGTAATCTCTTAGCTAGTAACTTGCATCTGCCCTTAGCACACCATTTGGCGGCCAAAAATACTCTTGACTTTTGTAAAAAGAACTTTCCCTTCTTGAGGGAGACAACCCCAAGGTCCTGACCAACTTCAAAGCAGGGATCTCTAAATGATGGGCGGTGTGTGCCTTCACATTTGGATGTCCTTACTGACCAGTAGTCTAAACACTCCAGGGCCAAATCGCCTAGAGCCGCACCTCCGGAAGTGCTCAGTATGCAGCGGCCAAGTAGGGGCAGGAGAACAGCTACACAGTGTTGGAAAAGGAGAGAATGGAAATGTGACACTGTCACTGGTCTGACACAGTGGCCAGTCCTCTGGGACAGGACTTCTGAAGACTCCCGACCATCGCAAAGCACTAAATTCCTTGGGTTATCTCATCTGCCAGCCTCCTGCTCTGCTTTCTGAAAAGATGCCCCTTATTCATTGTTTCCTGGTTCCCCTGAGCCTTAGCTGGTCCAAAATGCACCTTTGTACTGACTAGAAAAGGCTCCCGTCTAGGTTGTAGGAGCTTTGCTGGAAGAAAGCCCTTCTAGAGACTGCTCTTGGTCTACCTTCAGTCATGTGTCTCTTACTGGCCAGTTTCCTCCGGTTGGGCTGCAGTGCCTGTCCCCGCTGAGCCCAGGTGGCGTCCTCTGGGCTGGGCTGAGTGGAAGGGTTGATGTGAGCTCCCCCTCGGCCATGCTGTGTGGGTCCACCCCCCTTCCTCCAGCCAAAGAGAATCACTTGTTGTTTCTCTGCATCCTTCAAGGCTCATTCACATCCCTCTTCCTGTGCGTGTGTTATTTCCTAGGCTTTAGTCCTGATTCTTTTTTTAATTCCTACTCATCTATTATACCTGGGTTGACACCTCCTTTCGTGTCTCTGTTGGATCAGAGGGTTGTGGTGATTCTGTGAGACCTTGAGACTAACATACAGTTATTTCAGCATTTACACAGTTCAGTAATTACTGGTTTTCTTGTCTGTCTTCCCCCTTTTCTGTGAGATCCTTCAGGGCCAGAATAACCTCTTCAATTGTGCATCCATAGTGCCAAGTCTAGCTCAAAAGTGTGTTGAATTGAATTGAATCAGTGGTTGAATTTTAACAAAGTAATGGCACACAGCAGTAAGTGCCTACATCACAGTTATTAATGAAAGCCTGTATCATTGGCTCAAAGACAGTGAGGCCCTTCTAGGGCAAATGCCACCATTTTTGGAGTTTGTGTCATGGCTATGATGAGAACAGATATGAGTCAGATGGACCTGGGTTCAGATTACACTTCCACCTCTTACTAACCCTTCAACTCAGGTAAGTTCCTTTATTTGAGCCTTGGGTCTTTATAAAACGAGGGTTAGTAACATCTACTTCATAAGTTATAGTGAGAATTGAAATGGATGAAAGAAAGCTCCTACAGACAGCTGGTAAGATGTTATACGGGCTCAGCATGCGGTCTTTCCCCTGTCCTTCCGCTTTAGGAACTGACCACCCTCCCTGGGGGCATCCTAGTTATGACTGTTGTGTTGTCCTGTTGTAACTTAGCAGTCTCTCTCACACTGTAAACAGAATCCTGATTAATTACACGCTCATTGTCTTAATGAGCCCTGGCACACCATCCATCCTGCTGTCAGCCGCAGACCTGGCTTCTGCTAGATTGACAACCGGGAGCCAGCATCTCAAATTAGACAAGGGGCAGAGGAGCTGGAAGCCATGCTCGCAGGGCCCACCCTGTCCACGCAGAGACCCCTGTCCCCATGTCGGCACGTCTGTGCAGCTGTGGGCTAAGCCCAGATGTCACCAGCCAGTCAGGGACACTCGGCGGCTCTGTTTTCCTACTGAGGCAGAGAGAATCTCCAATTTTAGCCTTTAAAAAACAGACTCCTTTTCCTTTTCTCCAAACCTGATCCTCCAGAACCTGAAGGATGTTCCCTGCTCAGGAGGAGCAAACATTCCCTGCGCTCAGTGCTCGGACTTAGGTCTGTTGGCCTTCGTTTTGTTTTTGAAGCCGCAGCTGGTTGAGAACACTGTTGAACTCTGAATGATGCGCCTTCCACGACTGCGACTTTAGCACTGGCTGCTGTCCTCGGCCATTTGAGCTGCTCGGAGATGGGCACCATGTCTTGTGGTCACTGCGTGTCTATCACCACCCCAGTGTCTGACGTGTGTTCGGAGTGGATGGATAGTGAATATGAATGAAATGGACAAATGTGTCCTTAGTTTGGACAGGGCTTTCTGGAGCGGGCTTTGTGCTACTCTTCCCTGGCCCCTGAACTGTAGGGGCTGGTTCTTCCAGAAACAGTCCCGGGAAAGGAGCGGCCTGGACTTGAGGTGTCTTAGGAACTTGGTAAAGACCACGTCTGGCTTATTCCCAGGGATTGGCTGCCACTGCCATGAAACCAAACTATTCATTGCCCAAATGAGATCCTCCTGGGGAAAAAAATCAACATTTATTAGCAGTTGTTAGGAAAAAAGTGGATAATAAGCTTTTCTCACCTCTGTAGATGCTCAGGCGCCCACTCATGTCCGACTCTTCGCGACCCCATGGACTGTAGCCCACCAGGCTCCTCTGTCCACAGAATTCTCCAGCCAAGAATACTGAAGTGGGTTCCCATTTCCTTCTCCAGGGGATCTTCCCCACCCAGGGATTGAATCTGGGTCTCCTACATTGCAGGCAGATTCTTTACTGACTGAGCCAGCAAGGAAGCCTTTTCTCACCTCCCCTGATGGTAAAAGCAGAAGCTTTTCAGGAAGAAATTGAAAGAGTGAAGGAAGGATTGAAGGGGTGCTTGAATGAAGTAAGCAGGAAGGAGAGGCATTCATCACGCGCATGCAGTTCACATGTCTGGTCTATCCTTGTAGCTTAGACTGGGTCCCATGACTCAGCCTTGCCAGCACTCATGTAACTCGTGGAAGACCAGGACCCACCAGTCTTGCTTTTCATTACATACCACCCATATCAGTCATGGTTTGGGCGGAAGTCACTCTAGGTATTTCGAGTAGAAAGAGGTTTAATACAGGGAGCTAGATATTTCCATGGCCCCTGAAATGTGGAGATTTCCATTTTCAGGAAATCCTGAAGTGCAAAGGTTTTGAGGGAGCTGTTGCACTGACCTTGGAGCGGCTGCTCCAAGAAGAGGAACTCCCAGGGCGCTGGGAGCTGCGGTTGGTCATTCAATAGCTTGTGGCACCAAAAAGTGTGATTCTCAGGGTGATACCCCCAAACATCTGCCGAATGCCCACAGACCTGCAAACAGCTGCCCATTGGACATCATGATTTCTCTTCCTCCTTGGTCTTCCAGAGCCCCTCGAGAGACTCTTCTTGGCAGAACTGACCCAGAGCCAAGAGCTGCAAGGGATTCTAGGAAAAGCAGCCCCAGGCTTTTCTGCTGAGTGGACCAGGTGAGGATGCTGCTGAGTTGAACACAGTGTTCTGAGCTGCTGAGCTGATCACAGACTCTCCATCCATAGCCCTCATAGACTCATATTCATTCATTCATTCCATGAATAATTAATGAGGACCTGCCCGAACACCAGAGTCTGCACTTGGACTAGTCAGCTTTCTCCAAGACTTTGAGTCCAGGCTTAGATCTTATAAGTTTTTTCTATCTTCCTCTGTATTGCACTGGGCACACAAGCTGATTGCCTATTAACTGACCTTAAACATGGCTAGTCTGGTGTTCCCCGTGGAAGAGGGTAAAGTGAGAAATATCATTTACACATGTCTATATAGATCGGTGGGCTTCCCAGGTGGCTCAGTGGTGAAGAATCCACCCGCCAATGCAGATGTGGGTTCAGTCCCCTGGGCGGGAAGATCTCCTGAAGAAGGAAATGGCAACCCACTCCAGTGTTCTTGTCTGGGAAATCCCATGGACAAGAGGAGCCTGGTGAGCTACAGTCCCTGGGGTCACAAAAGAGTCAGACACAATTCAGCGACTGAGCACATATGCATATACAGATAAATGGATATTTATGTGTATATGTTATATATTCCTTAGTAATACAAAGGCATAGCATGTTGATTAAAGACAATTTGGAAAAACTACATAATTAAAATTTAAAAAATTACTTTTAGTTCATTCTTATTTAGCAAAATCATTTTTTACCAAAATAATCATTTGCCAACATTTTTAGTTTATTTTCCTTTTCAGTTATTTTTTCTTTTAGATAGCGTTAATATACAATTATAAAGGTCCATATAGTCAAAGCTATTATGATTTTTCTAGTAGTCACATATGGATGTGAGAGTTGGACCATAAAGAAGGCTGAGCATGCAAGAATTGATGCTTTGAACCGTGGTGTTGGAGAAGACTCTTGAGAGTCCCTTGGACTGTAAGGAGATCCAGCCAAGCCATCCTAAAGGAAATTAGTCCTGAATATTCATTGGAATGACTTATGCAGAAGCTGAAGCTCCAATACTTTGGCCACCTGATATGAAGAACCGACTCATTGGAAAAGACCCTGATGCTGGGAAAGATGGAAGGCGGGAGGAGTAGGGGAAGACAGAGGATGAGATGGTTGGATGGCATCACCGACTCGATGGACATGAGTTTGAGCAAACTCCAGGAGATGATGAAGAACAGGGAAACCTGGTGTTCTGCAGTCCACGGGGTTGCAAAGACTCAGACTCAACTTAGCGACTGATCAACAAAATTACTTTATATCTTTCTCATATTTTATTATAGGTATTTTAATATTGTCATATTTGTAAAATTTTAACAGCTGAGGAACAGTCAATTGAGCAGATTCGTTATTGTTTAATCATGCTCCCAATCCTGGAGGTTTAGATTGTTCCCAATGCCGGGTAGTGTATAAGCCTTTGTTATCTTTTGACTGGCTGGTTGTGATCTGGTGAGTCTCAGTTTGCATCTCCTCCTTCTTCCCTCTCTCAGCCCTTGATACAACCAAGAGGGCTGGAGGCTGTTGCTGGCGCAGGACTGTTAGCACACCATGTTGGCAGAATTCCTAGATTGTTGGCCAGAATGACTATCTGGCTCAGGGACCCTTGCTTTAGCGCAGAGGAAGGAATCCATGCCTGGGTGGCAGAGAGAAAACCTGGCTTCCTGTCCCGACTGTGAGATCATTGCTGTGTGACACTGGGCTTGTGTCCTCACCTCTCTGATCCCCTAGTTTCCGCTCATTTGAGAGACTGAACAGTTAGTCTGTGGACTTCACGAGCTCTGCTGCTCTTTAGATTTATCCCACCTCTGAACTGCCTTGGGATGAAGAACCCTGGGGCAACTCCCCTTCCATTCTGACTGGTTGGGCCTTTTCTTCCTGGCCGTGTTTCATGGTTCAGTTCAGGGCTGAGGTCGCCTCCCCCACCGCCTGCCCTTGCTCAGGCTGCTTCTTTGGTCCACCTGCGCGGCCTTTCTTCCCAACTCAGAGACGATGCTTGTGCAGGGCTCAGCTTGGGGGGCCCACTTCGTTTTCCTTTCTCCTACTCAGTACAAAACGCCGCTCAAGTGACGCCCCCTTTGAAGAAGTCTCTCCAGCTAGGCTGTCTCTGGGCTGTATCTGGATCCCCTTACTTATGATGCTACTGCCCTCGCTTCAACTGAGTTCCTTGTGGCGGGTGCCAAGCCTTGCTGCTCTGCGGCAATGTGGCTGGCACGAGTGGGTGTTTATGACTGCCGAATAAGGGAATAAAAGCACACCACCCAGCGCTTCCCTGGTGCAGAAGGTGAAGAATCCTCCTGCAATGCAGGAGACCTGGGTTTGATTGCTGGGTTGGGAAGATCCCCTGAAGAAGGAAATGGCAACCCACTCCAGGATTCTTGCCTGGAGAATTCCATGGACAGAGGAGCCTGATGGGCTACAGTCCTTGGGGTCACGAGTTGGACACGACTGAGCAACTCACACCCAGAGTAAGCTGGCTTTACGCTGATGACCTGGAGCTGGCAGAACCTGCACAAGCCATGCTCCTCAGCTGAAAACAGGAAAGCAACTTGAGGGGCAGGAGGCACGTGTTTAGTGCTGAGCGGTCCCAGCTGAAGGGTTTTACCTTATCAGCGTATCCGCTTCCAGCATCCCTTTAAAGGCTAATTACAGTCTCTCCCCAGGGTTTATCTGGCAGACTCCTCTCCACTCCCGAATCATCCCCTCTGTGCACAGACCCCACGCCTGCCATCCTGGGTCTACACTCCTGAGCTGTCTCATTTCCATTCCCTCCGTCCCCGCCTCCCCAGCTCTAAGATCCGCCCGTGCCTGCTGCTCCTTCCTGTGAGGACGCGGAGGCAGAACTAACGCTGAGCGGCATTGGCCCAGTTAACCTCCAGGACTATCTTTCCGGGTAGGTCTTAGCCTCCCTGTTTTCACTGCTGAGAAAGCTGAGCCCCAGAGAACTTGGTTAACTTGCCCAGGTCACAACGGCTAAGTGGCCCAGGTGGGATCCGTGTGTGTGTGTGTGTGTGTGTGTGTGTGGGAGAGTCACTCAGTCGTGCCCGACTCTTTGTGACCCCGTGGACTGTAGCCCGTCAGGCTCTTCTGTCCATGGAGTAATCCAGGCCAGGATACTGGAGTGGGTAGCCTTCCCTTCTCCAGGGGATCTTCCCGACTCAGGGAATGAACCCAGGTCTCCGGCATTGCAGGCAGATTCTTTACTGTCTGAGCCACTAGGAAAGTCCTGGTGGGATTGAAACTTGGGTCCAAATCGAGGGCTTCACCGGGCAGATTCTGTGCTGACTCATACCTTTACACGTATGAACACGTGTGTCTCCTGTGACCCTCAGGAAACCTGGGAGAGAGCTGGATTTGCCCCATTTTGCAGGAAGATGAGGAAGCTGGCGCGCCCGAGGGCCAGTGGCTGTGCAGGGTCACAGGGCCGCGGTGGCTCCGTCCCCAGTGCATCCGTGGGGGGACCTTGTCGCTGTCTCCCCTCCTCTGCCCCTGTCCCCACTCAGCCCAAGGCAGCGGCTGCGTCCAGGGGGCTGTGCGGTGCTGCTGGGTCAGTACCGGGCCCAGCAGGGACGATGGGGACCGCCTGCAGCCGTCACCCAGGCCCTGGGAGGGTGGGCGTGGGGCGCTCCAGAGATCTGGAGTCGTGCAAGCTGGAAACCTCTGTCAGTGAGCCCCGTGGCTCTGGTCTGCGGACGGGACACGGCTCCGCCTCGGTGGTTCTGGAGGCTCTAGTGGAATAGATGTTTCCCATGTGGTTGCATTTCCAACATCCTGGTGCTTGGGAGGAAGGCCGTCTCATTCCCTCTCTTAGATCACACGATGCTTCCTAATGGGCCTCCCAGAGCCTGTCTCGCCTTCCTTCAGCCCGCTCACTGCGCAGTAGCCAGAATAATCATTTAATACAAAGCCAGGGAGGCCACTCACAGCCTGGAAACACTCTCATGGTTTCCCATTGCCCTCAAGACAGTGGCCCAAATCCGTGACTTGACCGTGGCACCGAACCCTTGTCTCCCCCGCTGCGCTGCAGCCGCCTTGATGTTTTGGTTCTTGGTTCGCTTTCTTCCACCTTGGATCCTTTTGCTCTTGGTAGTCCTTTACCCTAAAATATTCTCTATGCTACGTGAGGCCCACGTCTCATCTTTTAAATCGCAGCGTCAGTGTCCATTCCTCAGAAAACCACCCCTAACTACTGCAGAGTTCCACCAGCGCCTCTCATAGCACTTCATTTCCGTAACATTTACCATCGCTTGTTGGCAATTGTTTGATGGAAGCGGTGGTTCAATGTTGATCCCTCACTGGTCCGCAAGCTCGCTGGTGGGGCAGGGGCTCCTGTCCTGATTCCAGCGCCTGGCACTGTGTATTACGGACGAAGCAGACCTTTGACAGACACGAGCTGAATAAAGGATGTTAGTCAAAGTGTTAGTCGCTCAGTCCTGTCCGACTGCGACTCCATGGACTGTTGCCCGCCAGGCTCCTCTGTCCACGGGATTCTCCAGGCAGGAATTCTGGAGTGGGTTGCCATGCCCTCCACCAGGGGACTTCCCGACCCAGGGATCAAGCCTAGGTTTCCTGCACTGTGGGCGGATATTTTACCATTTGAGACCCCAGGATGTTAGGGAGTTAAGTGTTCTTAGCACAGAAGCTATTTCCTGCAGCCACCTGAATTTTCCAAGCCTGATTTTTTGTAGAAGTTCTCGATAGCCTCATCCAAATGAAGCTGGCCTTATACTTGGAACATCAAGGGCTGTGGGGAACACGCCATTGCGAAGAGTTTCTGCATGCAATTAAATTATAGCTAATGAAATAAGTGACACGTTAATCTCTTCCTGCTCAACATATTTGGGACTGTGGGTTGCATACTGATTTCTGGTCTAATTCAATTAAAGTCCTTTAAGAAAAAGAAGCTCTTTCCTTCTATAGAGCAGAAATAAGAGAAATGTTTGGAGAATCTTGGATACAGTGGGGCTCTTGTGGGGGGACAGGAAGAGACAGAGGGATGGGAAACGCCAACTCGCGCCAGACAAGCGCAATCTGGGCACTGAGTCCTTAATCATCTTGGAGTGTGGAAGCATACTTCACCGTGAATCATCTCAGCCCTTTGGAGAGGCAAACAACAAGAAAACAATAGAACCTTAGGGATTCAGTCTAAATAGTCCGCATCGCTGAGCTGCCCCATGGTGAACACGTTTTAGTGCAGTTTTCTTTTCTGGCTACAGGAGCAGGTGGGGAGAACCGATGCTGGTAATGAGGCTCTGGAGGCCTCCTAGCATCCTCAGATATGAGGGGATGGCTTGATTGCTCGCAGACTCCTCTTACTGAGGTGGGAAAAATGAAATCTCTATTAAGATTCATAAAAATTTTACATTTTTTTCTCACTCGTTGCTGTCTCAGTCATTCAAAAAAATGTGCATTCAATTTATACAAAGGGAACCCAGACACAGTGTCTGTCCTTGAGGCCTGTGAGTGGAGAAGAAAGTAACAAGAGCTCTAGGCGAGGCATCATTATGCTTTTGGAGCTCTGTGCCTGCTCAGTTGCTCAGTCCTGGCCGACTCTTTGCGACTTTATGGATGGCAGCCCACAAGGCTCCTCTATCCATGGGAGTCTCCAGGCGAGACTACTGGAGTGGGTTGCCATACCGTCTTCCAAAGGATCTTCCCGACCCAGGAATCGAACCTGCATCTCCCTTGTCTCCTGCATTGCAGGTGGATTCTTTACCACTGAGCCACCATGGGTGTGGAGGGGCTATAATAAAACACCCCACTTGCTAATATACGGGCATCCCTTGAGGCAGCTGGCCTGCGTCCTGATGGGAGTCCACTTAGTCTATCGAGAAAGGTCCTGCAGGTATCCTGAGAGCTCTCTGAAGATATGCTCACTGCGGGCACCCGCAGAAGAGGCAGGGTTCTCAGCCAGGAGCATGAACCTTGGAAAGCATTAGACAGGATGGATGGAGAACTCCTGTCTTCCTCAGGGCCTCTCCTGGTTCTACATTTAGGGCCTTATGATGTCTAGACTCAACCTGTGGGTACTGCCCGTGTGTTAAGCATCGGGCTAAGTTTCTTCGTATAGAACTCCCAGCCCTATGAATGGAAGGAGTGGTTATTTCTACAGAAGGGTAGATGGAGACTCTGATAGAGGAAGGGCCTCTTTTAACTTTACTTGTTTGCTAATATTTACTTATTTCTGGCCGCACTGGGTCCTTGTTGATGGGCACGGGCCGTCTCTGGTTGTGGCGAGCGGGCGCTGCTCTCCAGCTGCGGTGCCCACTTTCTCACTGCAGTGGCCTCTCTTGTTGCTGAGCCCGGGCTCTAAGGCGCTCGGGCTTCAGTCCTTGCAGCTTGCGGGCTCCAGAGTGCGGGCTCAGTAGCTGTGGCATCCGAGCTTCGTTGCCCTGTGGCATGTGGAGTCCTCCCAGCCCAGGGACTGAACCCGTGTCCCCTGCATTGGCAGGTGGCTTCTTATCCACTGCTCTACCGGGAAAGTCCAGTACGGGTTTTATAACTAGTAAGGGCGACGGTTGTGGGATTCAAAACAAGATCTGTGCGAACACACCAGGCTTCACTTTTATCCATGGAGCTATTAGGCATTCTGGATGGTGCGTTTGAAGCAGTGCTGCGCTGATAACTGTTTAACAAGTAGCTCTGAAAAACAATAAACAATTCCCTGATTTGTGTTGATTTCTGTGGTGAAAGCGCTCCCACCACGGCCGATTTCAAGCTACCAAATGGAGACCCTCGGTGAACGGGGAGGGGTGGGAAGAGATGCGCGCAGCTGAGCAGACCCAGGACACCTCTGGAGAGAAGGCCCCCACGCCACGGCAATAAGCTAGAGACTTCTACAGGGTGAAGACTACAAGCACGGGAGCAGAGAGCCTGATACTGAGCTGAGTGAAGCCCCTGCTGCTCCTGCTTCAGTCGTGTCCGACTCTGTGCGACCCCATGGACAGCCCCCTACCAGGCTCCGCTGTCCCTGGGATTCTCCAGGCAAGAATACCAGAGTAGGTTGCCATTTCCTTCTCCAGTGAAGCCCTTGGGAGCTAGTTTATTCAGCTATGTATTACTCTTTCTTCTTTTATTTTCCAGAAGATTTACTGAAGCCCTGAATGAATGCTTCTCCTTGCTCAGAAAATAATTCAGGAAAGGGGGGAGCCCCCCCTTGCCCACCCTACCAGGCTCCGGGGATGGTGGCAGAGATGCTCAGTGAGATACCCCCTGGGCACAGGGCATCCTGGGTGGTAGGGCTATGGCTGCCCCTCCTCTTAGGAAATCTTCCTCTGATTATTTCAGGGAGATAGGATTTTTCTTCCCCCTACAGAAGCTTTGAAATATTCTCTGAGATAACCGAGCTCTAGCTCAATTTAACTTCATTGTGTGTGGCCATGTCTTGATCTTTAACCCTGAGGTCATCATCCCCCGTGTTTTCCCATTATTGTCAGCATTCCCTTCAGTGTGTGATTCTTGGACTACCTGTGTCAGAATCACCTAGAGTGCTTGATGAAAATGCAGATTCCAGGTCCAGGGAGCTGCATGTAACATGCCCTCCTGTTGGCGATCAGGTTCAACATTCCAGAGTCAATTTGCTAAACTATATTTTCTCAAGTGTCTCCAGCAGAGCTAGGAGGTCATAGGATATTTACGAACATTATGTGATCCCCTGGAGAAGGACATGGCAACCACTCCAGTATTCTTGCCCGGAAAATTCCATGGGCAGGGAAGCCTGATGGGCTACAGCCCATGTGGTCACAGAGAGTAGGACACGACTTAGCACATAGAACACACACACGTAAAAACATCATGAGAGAGACCTTGATGGCAGTGTCTGCAAAGAGCAAAAAACTGATGAGTGGTCTCTTTCCACGTGGCCCTAGAGCTCAGAATAGCTTTTTCATGTTTAAATTATTGGACACACACAAAAAAATAGACACTTAACGGTAGGCAGACACGGCACCTTTTATAACCTAATGTGCAATAGGTCCTTTCAAGAGGGTGAATAGCATTTCTCACTCATGTTTGAATGTAGAATTCCTCCCCTCTTATTATTTTTTATAGAGCATATGATGGAACCAGTGTTCTGTGGAATATGCTCTGAGAAACACTGTCCTAAACAAATTGTGTTTAGTCACTCGGTCATGTCTGACTCTTTTGTGACCCCATGGACTGTGGTTCATCATGTTCCTCTGTCCATGGGATTTCCAGGCAAGGATACTGGAGTGGGTTGCCGTTTCCTTCTCCAGGGGATCTTCCCGACCCAGGGATTGATCGCATGTCTCCTGGATTGGCAGGTGCATTCTTTACCACTTAGCTGCCTGGGAAGCCCTCCAAACAAATTAATTCCAACCAGATTTGGCAACCAGGTTCCCTTGAACCCTTCACTGTGGTGTTTTCTTTTATCTTGGTCAGGGATGCGATTTCTTCTCCTAACTCTCTGGGTTCAACCCATCCTTGGGCTTTTTGTCAAGTCCCTGCTTTCCTACCCTATACCTATTATGGCCTACATCAGTAACAATCATTTCCTTTCAGAACTCTTAGAGCACATAAGATTTGTTCAATATTATAGAGCCCTGATATTCTGAAGCTCCAAGGGAACAAAGGGTTCCAGAAAGCAACAGCATTTTCTGGAAATCTGAGTGGTTATGATTTTTGGCATGAAAACATTATTTAACCTAATACTTTTGGACAGCAAACTTTTGAACCATGGTGAATAATTCTTTAATTGAACATAATTTAACTTTATTTTCATGACACGGTGCAGTGGGAAGATCACTTGATGGAAAGATGAGAAAAATCATGTTTTCAGCTCAGTTCCACCACTAATTAGATGGGAGGCCTGAAAAGTTGCTTTTTTTTTTTTTCCTGGCCTCTGAGAAAATGAGGTTATTGGCTTAGAGGTTCTGCAAGGTTCCTCTGAGGTCTGACATTCCATAATGTTCTGGAATTGCAGAGTTCCAGGAAAGAGAATGAGAAGAGGCAACTGCACTCAAGTTTCTTTTAGATTTATATCTGATGATTTCTTACTAGCCACACAAATTAGTTACTATTGCCAAATTGTGCTTAAATACAAATTTTTTAAAACATTCTAATTGATCCTTAATTCTACTTGGTGAACAAAATTCCAATTTTTGCACAGCACCAGATTAAAAATCAAAGATTTTCTTAATACTATTAAGTGGATTTTCTTCTTCATGAGTTGAGTCTGGCAAGACTTTGATCATGGACCTTGACAGAACGTCGTTATTTTTATGCCTTTTAGAAAGCCCCAGCTGTCTGAGACGCTCTGTCCCTGAGGTCTCACAAATCTGATTTGATCACTCTGAATTTCTTTCCCAGATAAAGCTATTGACTGTGGGAGACTTGCTTTTCACTTTAAAGGAAGGTCATGAACTTTAATTGTGTGGATTTTTATTAGTCGATGCCATTGGCATGTGAACTTCAGCTAGGCTTTCAGTGTGTTTCCAAATTCTTCCATCGTCTCTGACTTTCCAGCGAATTCCCAACAGAGACTGTCCTGACAGTTCTGTTTTCTCCTTATGCTTCAGCCGGTCCCATCCTTCTCAGCCCAGCAAGAGGCTGTAATTTCTTCTCCATCTCAAAGCTCCTAAAGTGCCCAGTGATTTTCCTTTCCTCATTCATTTATTCATTCATTCAAAATTTCTTGGGAGAAGGAAATGGCACCCCACTCTAGTACTCTTGCCTGGAAAACCCCATGGACAAAGGAACCTGGTAAGCTACAGTCCATGGGGTTGCGAAGAGTTGGACACGACTGAGCGACTTCACTTTCACTTTTCACTTTCATGCACTGGAGAAGGAAATGGCAACCCACTCCAGTGTTCTTGCCTGGAGAATCCCAGGGGCGGGGGAGCCTGGTGGGCTGCCATCTATGGGGTCGCACAGAGTCGGACACGACTGAAGCGACTTAGCAGCAGCAGCAGCAGCAAAATTTCTTGAATGTTCAATCTGTGTGAACTGGGCATAATCCTCGAGGTACTTCCATTCTGGTGGGAAGTTAGAAGGAATGAAAACACCGATGTGTCTTATGTCTCTGATTACCAGAGAGGAACATTTCCTTTCCTTGAGTGGAGGGATCAGTAAAGTTTCCCAGAGAAGGTGATCTGTGAGTTGTGTCTGAGAGGGGAAGTCAGAGTTCAATAGGAGACAGTTGGATAGCCAGCACTCCAAGTGGAGGCGTGCAAGCCTGTGAAGGCATGAGCAAGCATGACACGATCAGAGGGAGTGAGAAGGGGGCTGGATAAGAGGCCATGTTGTGGCCCTGTTGGGAGAGGACCTGGGGAAGCTGGTGGGAGCTCCATCACTTGGGAAGAAGTGTCTGTCCTCCTCTGGTTTCCGGCCGCACTCCTCTCCAGCATCTTGCTTCAAGGATGCCCTTTTTGAGTTCTTTTCTTTCCCATCTTTCAGCTCTCAGAGAGCTCTCATGTTTCAACACACTCACATACACACACCCCAAATATATCCCAATCTGCTTTAAGCTTCCGTTCCATGGTCCTTAGTACCTAGTTTCAAGTTCTTGAGAGAGCAGGTTGTCTCACTTTTTTACTTCTTTGCCCTTCATTCTCTCCATCCCGTTGCAATCCGGCTTAAGAAAAAAAAAAAAATAATAAGTGTGCTTGGGCATATCAGCCAACCCTAAACTTTGAAATCTAAAACCTATGAGTCAACTGTTTTTTCTTCACCCCACTGTGAATTTTAAAGAATGCCATTTTATTTTCTTCCTTATTTATTTGCAACTCATGTAGGCTTAGTTCCTCTCTGAATATATTTTAGTTTACTTAAAACAACTCTATTCTCTTCTCTGCTCAATTATGTAAATCCAGTGGCTCCTCTGATTCCAAGGCCATGGGAATGCCTGTTTGATGCAAAGACTGAAACAGGAATCCATCTGCCTTTATCCTGCTCAGAGAAGAAATGCACAGTAATAGAAAAGCAGAAGAAATAGAATCTGGGCAGCCATGTTTAGCCTGTTTACAAGTGGAAAAGAAAAATTGCTCTGTAGAGAGATGTTCAGAGGGAAGAAGGGATGGCCCCAAAGAGAGGCTGGTTCAGAGATGGGTGGGCCTGGGGCCTGATCTGGAGAGTATGTTCCAGTTCCTGGTACCAAGTCTCCATGGAACCTATCTGTACTTTTCGGCTGTGAGTTCATTTTGATATTTCTTTTCATCCAAAAAACCTCAGTTTTTGTTTAACATTGCTCAAGGAAGTTTCTTAAAACCAAAACCTTTTAAACGGGAGACTGATGGAGCTCAGTTCACGTTCAGGGCCTCTCTGATCTTCGTATCTGTGGTTTGCTCACATCCCGTGGTTTACCCAACAGAGCACAGATTCAAGTGCTGCCGTGAATTAAAACAGAGTCTGACACAGTTTCCATTGTGCTTTATTACCCTCTGGGATCCTGGCATAAAACTGCATCTCATAACTTGGGACAGACTTTTAATGCGTCTGGGGCTCTTTTTCATCGTAAATGGATGACTGTTGCTGCCATACAGAGCTGCTAATGATGTCTGTCGGGGTTTTGGATATTTCTGTGGAAGTCACAAGTTCATAGATCTGTGGCTATTCATTTTTCAAGATTAATCTAATGTTATTATTTGACAGAACTGTGTTTTGCATTGGAGATTCAGAGAAAAATGAAATACAATCCCTAATCCAAAGGACTCTCAGACTTTTAGGGGATAGATAAAAGTTTTTTTAAAAATGCTCTTATTACTGGTGATGAACCTGAGGCTTGGAAGATGTGATTTGATCAAAGACTTAATGATAATCTCTCTGTTCTTTCCATGCTGAATATATATCCTGTTTGGGCACTAAATTATTCTAAATCTTTTGGCCCAATTGGAATGGCAGTGGTGGAAAATTAGAGGCTTGCATTATTGACTTCAAAGAGAATGTGGATCCAGCATTCTTGGAAATTATATAAGTATTAAGATTGCCAAGCATTAAGCCTACTTTTAGAAATAACCAATTGAGTTTTATGGGGTCATTCTAGTTAGTGAAAATGAAATAAATAGATGCAAAATACTTTCAAAATTGCTTGATCAGTTGATTTCTGGTAATAGGGAAATGCAGTAACTAGGTCAACAACAATGTGGCATCAATCTTAGGGAGGCCACACGAGACTATTGTACTTGCTATCCTGCACTCATTGATTTTTGTAACGTCTAGAAAAAACATATTGGAAAATGGAGGCAAAGTGTCAGCTGAAAGGGGTTGAGACCCCAGAGGGATGTCTTGAAAGTCTTGACACTAGCTAGGCTGCATAGTAGATGGCAGAAGGAAAGACGGACAGGAAGCAGGCAATTGAAAGTATATCAGCTTTGCTTTTGGATGACGTGATGATGCTGGTTGGGGGGCTATCCATGCCTTAGGTATCAGAAGGGCTATCTCAAGGAGCTCAACCTAGGTAGAGAGATGAAATTAGCCTTGAGAGGAGGCAAGAGTAGCCGGTCATGTCAGCCTGAAGGAGGCAATGAACAGGTGCGCATCGTATGGGAAAAGGAGCAACAAAGTTAGTGATGTCGTGGAAATATTCGGGGCTGAGTTTAGGGGTAGGATATGCATCAGGTAGGTTGGCCTTACAGAGTCTTCACGGGCTGACCCCAGGCAAGAAGCTGAAGAGGCAGTACTTGAGGAGTTTCTCTTTTCTAAATGGATATTAGAAGTACAGGAATTCCATTTTGTCTATGTTATTTACATAGAGTTGACCCAAAATTTCTCTGAATTGTATAGGGCTGAAGTTAGAGAATTTGAGGTGGGCTAAAATCCTGAAACATAACAATATTTTAACCACTATATCTAGATCCTCTTTTTTTCTCCCCCTCAACAACCGGACATCTGGTTCTACATGGGCTGCTTCACTTAATTCGACAATATTCTATCCTGATTGGATTTTTTCAATATATAAGAAAAACTCGAAATGTCCATCAACAGAGGAATGGATAAAGAAGATGTGGTACATATATACAATGGAATATCATTCAACCACTAAAAGGGTTAAATTGGGTCATTTGGAAGAGATGTGAATGGATGTAAAATCTGTCATACAGAGTGAAGTGAATCAGAAAGAGAAAAACAAATGTCATATATGAGTGCATATATGTGGAATCCAGAAAAACGGTACAGATGGTCTTATTTGGGAAACAGAAATAGAGACACAGATGCAGAGAACAAATGTATGGACACCAAGGCGGGAAGGAGGAAAGTGGGATGAATTGGAAGATCAGAGCTGACATACAAGCTCTATTGATGCCGTGTGTGACATAGGTAACCGATGAGAAGCCTACAGTTCCTGTGTAGCTCAGACCATGCTCCTCAGTCCTCTGTGTGACCTAAATGGGAAGGAAATCCAAAGCAGAGGGGTATATGTATGTGTGGAGCTTATTTGCTTTGCTGGGCAGTAGAAATTAATAGAAGATTGTGAAGCAACTCTGCCTGCTAAGCTGCTTCAGTCTTGTCCGACTCTTTTGCGACCCCATGCGCTGCAGCCCACCGGGCTCCTCTGTCCATGGGACTCTCCAGGCGAGAATACTGGAGTGGGCTGCCATGCCCTTCTCCATGAGATGTTTCCAACTGCAGGGATCGAACCCACATCTCTTGTGTGTCCTACATTGGCAGACAGGTTCTTTACCACCAGCACCACCTGGGAAGTCCTATACTCCAATAAAAATTAATTCAAATAAGCATTAAAAAGAAATACTGATACATTGTTTTCTGGTTAATGGGAGTTTAAATGATTAAAAAATTTAAAATGAAAACCTTCAAACTGACCCTACCCTTAGAAAGACATACACTGTGAAAATCTTGTATGTACAATAATTCCTACAATTATTAGCTCAGAGTTTTTAGCACACTCAGGGCTTTTACTTACTAATGAGTCTTGCTGCCACATGGCTTCTGCCTTAAAAACATTTTTCTTCTAAACATTTATTTATTTTTCATTTTATTTGGCTGCATTGGGTCTTAGTTGTGGCCTATGAGATCTAGTTCCCTGACTAGGGATTGAACCTGGGCTCCCTAACTTGGCAGCGTTGGAATTCCAGCCCCTGAACCACCAGGGGAGTCCCGGCTTCTTCCTTCTGTCTTCTCTTTGCTTCTCTGTGCTGTGCGTAGTCACTCAGTTGTGTCCAGTTCTTTGCGACCCCATGGACTGTAGCCCGCCAGGCACCTCTGTGGGATTCTCCAGGTGAGAATACTGGAGTGGGTTTCCATGCCTTCCTCCAATGGACCTGCCTGACCCGGGATTGAACCTGTGTCTCTAAGCCCCTCATGGCTATATTTTGTGGAAATTCTATCAGTAACAATTACCAGGAATTGGGAAAAAAGTTCTGAAACTTTGCATTGCTTTCTTGAGGAATAATAATAAACTGAGGAATACTGAGGAATAAAGGAAGGGCAAAGGCATAAAATCTGAGTGTGCATTGGGTTAAACTACTGTATTATTGTAGGCATGTAGCCAGGAGTTTGGATTCTTTCTTTTTTGTCTATTTTTAACAATGTTGGTTTCTGTCACACACCCACATGAATAGACACACATGGGCCCGCCCTCTTGCATCTCCCTCCTGCCTCCCACCCGCTCCCGCCCTGCTAGGTTGTCACAGAGCACCGGGTTTGAGCTCCCTCAGTCACATGGCAAATCCGCGTTTGAGTCAGTTCTGTCAACTAAAACAAGATGCACAACTTGAGAGTTACGAGTTTAAGTTTTATTTGGGGCAAATGAGGACTGCAGCCCGGGAGACAGCGTCTCAGAGAGCTCTGAGAGACTGCTCCAGAGCGGCAGTTGGGGAAGGCCAATATATAAGGTTTTGGTGAAGGGGGAGTTCGACACCATGAAGCACTCATTTTACAAAAGGTTTTTTGTTAGTCATGAGGATCTGAGGTCACCATGAAGGGATTTCGTGCTTCTCTAGATCTGAGGAGATGCAAGGATTGAGATCATAAAATCTGTTCCTAAAGACATCCAACTATCTAAAGACCTGTCCCACCAGACTCCCTGGAGCACAGAGCGCCTCACTCCACCCTGAACTCCCACAGGGGTTGATGAAGGTCAACAGCTGTAGCAGCATGGGGTTCAGTCTCCGTAGAGAAATGGACATGAGAAAGAAAGCTCAGTCGTGTCTGACCCTTCGCGACCCCATAGACTGTAGCCCACCAGGTTCCTCCGTCCATGGGATTCTCCAGGCAAGAGTACCGGTGGTTGCCATTTCCTTCTCCAGGGGATTGTCCCGACCCAGGAATCCAACCCGGGTCTCCCGCATTGCAGGCAGATACTTTGCCATCTGAGCCACTGGGGAAGCCCTCAATCTCCATAGAGGCAGATGGCAAATGCCTTTGTTGTTCAGTCGTTGGCAATGCTCTTGGTAAGTGCCAATTTGTAGTTGACAGTTTTAATGGATTCTCTTTCTTTTCAACCTCAGACACCTGGAACTTTTTTCTTGGCTCCTGGAGGGTTTGGGGCTGTCAGGCCAAGGAGCAGGCCTTTTGCCTTACGAGGCTGCTGATGGTGAGAAGGCGAATTCTCTCTGAACTCTTTGGTAAAGCTTGGAAAACATCAAGTAAATGAAACAGCCCCCCAGGCCCTACTTATCTCCAAAGGGGGATAAGCTGTTCCTCCCCTGATACACTGAGTGGCTTTCACTTCACTTCACTTCCCTTGACCTTGGCTCCCAAGTTCCCCAGGCTGCCTTGAGGCCGGGCTGCAGCTGGGCTGGACTTTTCATGCTCCCCTGGACCCATCCAAGCTCCTCCATGCTTGGAAAGTCTCCCAGCCCTCTCTCCAGTTCCCCTACAGAGCAGAGCCTCCCAGTGGGCCTTGCTTGTCTGAATTCCAGGGCCACATGTCAGTGAAAGCACTTGGAAGTCACAGTCAGTTGTCTCCAACTACCTTCTCTGACTTCAACTCTCCAAACTCTTGCATTAAGTTCAAACCAGGCTGTCCAGTGGGATTTTTATTACTAGTAAGACCATAGAAACACGGCTGAGAACTGGACAAAACAAAGTAAAAACAACCATAAACTCACATTCAATTTTTATTATGAACTGAGCATCAACTTCCATGATTCTTGCCTTGGCATTCTCTGGAGATAAGGGATTCCACGGCCTTGTCCTAAGGTGACCCTTCCGATGTGTATGTTCATTGGGTTCTGTTTAGCAAAAACTTATACCTGATGCCCCACGTGATCAGTCTGAGGGACTCGTGGGTGGTCAATATTTATTGTAAAACAAAGCATTTTTTTCCTTTCCATTGTCTGTGAGGCATACTGTGCTCAGATGCTCAGTCGTGTCTGACTCTTTGTGACCCCATGGACTGCAGCCTGCCAAGCTCCTCTGTTCATGGGATTTTTCCAGGCAAGAATACTGGAGTGGGTTGCTATTTCCTCCTCCAGGGGCTCTTTCTGACCCAGGGATTGAACCCTGTCTCTTGAGTTTCTTGTTTTGACAGGCAGATTGCCTGGGCTTTCTTGGTAGTTCAGCTGGTAAAGAATCCTCCTGCAACGTGAGAGACCTGGGTTCGATCCCTGGGTTGGGAAGATCCCATGGAGAAGGGAACGGCTACCCGCTCCAGTATTCTGGCCTGGAGAATTCCATGGACTGTATAGCGCATGGGGTCGCAAAGAGTTAGACATGACTGAGTGACTTTCACTTTCAGTTCACTTCAGCACCACCTGGGAAGCCATTATCTATGGAAGCATGATATTTAATATGTCGATTGTTGAAAAAATATCAACAGAAATCTGTTGGCTGTGACTGTTTCACAACATGATTTCTAAAAATTCTTTCTTTCCAATCTACTTTCCCACCTGCTTCTGATCTTAGCTTAGCTTGAGGTCTCTTGCTCTGTATTTTGATTTAATCGTTAGTCTCCCTTTCAAGTGGGCTTTCCTGGTGACTCAGTGATAAAAAATCCTCCTGCTGATGCAGAAGACTTGGGTTCGATCCCTGGGTTGGGAAGATCCCCTGGAGAAGGAAATGGCAACGCACTCCAGTATTCTTGCCTGGGAAATCCCGTGGACAGAGGAGCCTGGTGGTTAAAGTCCATGGGGTCGCCAAAGAGTCGGGCATGACGTAACAACTAAAACAGCAATAACTCTCTCTCAAATACCAACGTTTGTGGGGTGGTTCTTGGTAGAGACCTCTCGTAATTCTGTCCAGCTCCTGGAACCCTCTGAATGCCATGGCTGCTGCCCCGTTTGCCTCAGACGTGAAACGGGAACCAGAAGGAATGGGAAAATGTTGACTAACCCATCTCTCTGCCTTCCACTAACACTTCTCTGGTTTCACCTTCAGGTATAAGCAGGTGATTATTTTTCTGAATTCTACAGCACCCTGGAGAACTGGAGATGGGCTTTCAGACAGATCTGGCTTTCAGCTTGAGTTTTTTTCTTTATAGCCCTGTGATAATGGGCATGGTACCCTGAGGACTGTTCCTGAGGATAAAGGCAGATGCAGGTGTGAGTGCCCGCCAAGCAGCTGGGCACAGCAAGCATTAGCTAGCCTGAACTCCCAGAATACTTGATGTGACCCGCCTTTCCTTCACACGGGCATCCCAGGTGACGCTAGTGGTAAAGAACCTGCCTGCCAATGCAGCAGACATAGGAGATGCAGGTTTGATCCTTCGGTCGGGCCGATCCCCTGGAGGAAGGAGGGCATGGCAACCCACTCCAGTGTTCTTGCCTGGAGAATCCCGTGGACAGGGGAGCCTGGCAGGTTACAGTCCACAGGGTCCCAAAGAGTCAGACACGACCGAGGGGCTTAGCACGCATCCACATCTCGATTCTGGGGTTGCTCTGAGCCTGGAATTGTGATGTTGGAGCTGACTGTAAATTGATCTCCTCTGTCCAGACACAAGTCCTGAAGGAAGATGGGATGTGCGCTCTAAGCCACATAGAATCTCTCTTTAGAAATGTGATCAGGTCCTCTGGGTTTCTTAAATGTTCTGCCTTTATTTCTGCCTCTGCAAAGGAAATGTGTAGGGGTTTATCTAATGCATTCAAGTTCTTTAAGGCAGAGACAGCATCGCAAAGAAGGAAAAGCACTGGCTTTGCATCCTGCCTCCGTCACTTTCTGATAGTGCGACCGTGGGTGAGGGTAAGACTGGCTGAGTTTTGTTTCCTTACCTGCTAAATGGGCGTAAATTAGAAGAAAGTCCAGGTTTTGTGGGGGTAAAACTTATATAATTTGGGGGCCCTGTTTAAGCGAAAGAACACAAAATTGTGAATACAAAATTCGTTATAAAACTTACAATGAGGAAAGAAATCACTGTAAACTATACATTAAAAAAATTAAAAAATACCATAAACATTATATAATTTAGAAAACTAATATTTATTACTATTTAACTACGTGGCATACTTCCATAACATTCTCTTTGCCTACCTTTTTAGCTAATTGTTGTCTGATTACCTTTCCATACAACAATGGCTTGGAATATCTTTGTAGAGAGAATAGAAAGATATTGTACTCTTTCCTCCCACATGCTAATCAAAATTTTTATTTCATTGTTAAGAGTATTAAGAGGTTTTTCAGTTCCACCTATATTGTATAAATTTTAAGAACTGTCCATTTGGGAGAACTTTTATCAAGTTCAAAAACATACGTGTATATATGTTGCGGGCTTCCGTGGTGGCTGAGATGGTGAAGAATCTGCCTGCAATGCAGGAGACCCAGGTTCCATCCTGGGTCAGGTAAATCCCTTGAGAAGGAAATATTAAGTTGTATTTAAGTTTTCTTATATAGAACATATACTAAACACTCTGTGAAATGAGAGTATTCATTGGTCAGTTTGTCATTGTCTATGTGTCAACCAGCAAAAATGTTTAAATGCATTAAATGATTCTTTCCTCTTCATTAATTGGATTATCAAACAATCCAGGAACTTATTTATTGCCTCTGTTTGGAATTGGTCTCTTCCTTTTCAAGATTTAACAACACTTGTTCGTGATCTGAATGTCGCTTTTTGTTACAATTGCATCTCAATGGCAGAGCAATTTTGGTTGATTTCATAGCTCACATATTTTATGAATTTATTTTAATCTCCTCTCAGTTCTTTAAGAAATTGGTGACCTGCTTTGGTCCCAGCACCTCAAGGAGTTCGTGGAGAGATTTGCCTCAGGTGATACAAGTGAAGAGACTTTGTAAATGTCAAAATGTTGTTGTTGTTTAGTCATGAAGTCGTATCGTACTCTTCGGGATCCCATGGACTGTAGCTCTCTGCAAGTCTTCTGTCTGTGGGATTTCCCAGGCAAGGACACTGGAGTGGGCTGCCCTCTCCTTCTCCAGGCAAACTGTTATCTTACGAGTTAATCTGGTTCTCTCCTCTCCCCCAACACCCACCACCACCTGTCCCCCACACCCCCAGGGTCTCCCACAGTGAGTGTCTAGGAAAGATCTAGAAGTGGACCTACTGGTTCCCTGTCTAACAACTGGGGGCGGGGGTGGGGGGAAGGTGATGGAGGGGGGAAGGGGGAAGAGTGGAGTTTTAATTTTTATACGTCACTGTCAACTTGCATTATGGTTTCTCTCTAGGACTGACAGGATGAAGTGTGACACTTAAAATTGTACTTGAAAATTAGTTTTAGAGAAATTAATCTCAGAATTTCCTCACTTCTAATAAGAAATCTTTGATCAAGGCTTCAGAAATTTACCCTGCTTCTGCAGCCGGGGCCAGAGGTATTAAATAGAGGCTGCTAGTACCTCCCCACCCCCAACCCCTCACTCCCATTTATTCAACCTCAAAGTGTTTTCCTGATAGAAGATCAGGGCTGGGGGCGTGTGGCTCAGTCCACATTCTATCTATTATCCCCTCCCAATAAAGTTCCCGACCTCTGAAATCTCAAGTACACCTGAATGGCAGGTTTCCTGAACAGCATAAATACTTCTGGAGCTTGGATTTAAATGCCAAATGTAAAGCAGTCTACTTTTAAGGAGAATTTTTCTTTTTGAAAACTCAGGCTTCAGGGTAATTTTATAGAGGAAAAAATCCATGAAGGAAACGAATTTCACTTGATTGTTCTTTTAAAATGAATAATGGACCGGGTATACCCTTAACAGTGTACTGGTGGCATTTCTGTTTGTTTTTCTAAGTGCAGTTAATTAAACCCTGCTGGTTCCAGTGGGCTGTCTGTGGAACAGAGAATTATCACCTCCTCCTGAAAGTCTCCCATGATTCCCCTAGAGTTAGCAGCTTCTTCCTTTCTCTCCTCTCATCCCTCAGAATGCCCTGTGTTCACTTCCATCATAGGACTTATCATGTTAGAATTATTAACCTACTTTTGTGCTTCCTGAACCAAATGCCAGCTCCCTGAGGGCAGGAACTATGGTTTTTAGCGTCTTTCAATTCTCACTACCTGTAGACATTTACGAAAACCTCCCACCTAGACTTCCTCTATAATGGGCTCCTGGTACTTACTCTGCCCCAGAGGCTCAGCTGGTCCCGAACAGGTCATCCTTGCCTTAGGCACAATCTCTCCAGCCCACTGAATCTAGGCCCAGGTCTGCTGATTCCTTCTGGTCCGGATGGCATTGGTCTGGCAGGCATCGGTCCCGACACGTTGGATGGAGCCCTCTTGGAGATGATGGTCACCACTGTGACCATGAAGGCGGATGAGTTGGTTTCCTTGTGAGTTCGGGCACTTTGGTGCTTCTACCCTCTTGGACTGGGCTTGCCAGGATCTCCTTGGTCTTGTCTGTTGCCCAACAAGCTGTCACGTTGGAGCTTGACTTGAGGTTAAGGACGTCTAACTCTCAGGAGGACTTGCTCAGACCCAGTAGGAAGGTTTTTCAAGGAGAAGATCCCAGACCTCCGACTCTGGGCTTATCCTGGCCAGCCTGACTCCAGAAAGAAATGGCAACAGCAGAGAGGATGATGAATGGCTCTGGAAAGCATAGGAAATTGGGTTTTGTTTGTGACAAGTCATCTATTATTCCCCCTGACATCCCTCTGTCCCCAAAGCCACAGATAAATAAATAAAAACCACTCAATATTTCAACCAATTGGAGAAACAGCAAAAAATCCCAGTGCCATGTAGGAAGAGAGACAAGCCCATGATGTGCACGGATGCTCCGCAGCAGATGTGTGGAGCAGGAGGGGAGGGCTGATTTCTGCCGAGCTGTTCGTGCAGGGATCGTTGGTTTCCCAAGTGACACCCACTGCCCACTCTGGGATATGGACTTCTGTGATAAGTCCTCACAGTCATCCTGTGGGCCAGGCCGTCCCCTTCCACCTCCCAGACCATGGCGTTCGCCTTCCGATGGTCCTCTCAATTCCCTGGGTCAGCCTCAATCCATTGCCCACATGGCAGGCTGAGTGACCTTTGAAACAGTACAGACGAGGTCACAGCATACTCAGCCACGCAGTGTCTGTTCTGCTATTCTGCTACCTGATGGCTCATTCCCTTCCCCTCTCAGGAGCTTCTGAGCTGATTCTATTCCTCTGTCTCTTCACTGCTCTTGCTTCTTTGCCTCCCTCAGGCCTCAGACCCAAACATTCCTTCTTCAGGGGAAGGTTCTCTGCCTTGTCCACCTAAATGCTCTCCTTCCCATCCTGTGTCCTCATAGGAACCTCTGCTTTTCCTTCATGGCATGTGCTAAAATTTGTAATCACACATTCATTTGTCTGGGCTTCCCAGGTGTCTCAGCAGTAAGGAATCTGCCTGCCAATGCATGAGATGGGGGCTTGATCCCTGGATTGGGAAGATCCCCTGGAGAAGGAAATGACAACCCGCTCCAGTATTCTTGCCTGGGAAATCCCATGGACGGAGGAGCCTGGCAGGCCACAGTCTATGGGATCACAAAGAGTCAGACATGACTGAGCGACTAAACAACAACAAAAAATTCATTTGTCTATCTTCTTTTTAAGCTTTTTTTAAAAAAAATGTATTTAGTTTTGGCTGAGCTGGGTCTTCGTTGCTGCGCAGGCTCTCTCTAGTTGCAGGGGGGCTCCTCTGTGGATGTGGGGTGTGGGCTTCTCTTGTTGCGGGGCGCAGGAGGCAGGGCGCACGGGTTCAGTAGTTGAGGCACGGGCTTAGTTGCTCCGCGGCACGTGGAATCCTCATGGACCAGGGATCAAACCCGCGTCCCCTGCACTGGCAGGCGGATTCTTTACCACTGTACCATCAGGGCAGTCCTTGTCTAGCGTTTCATTCTCCAGCCATCCCGTATCCTCCATGAAGGCAGGGGGCAGTGTCTGGTTGATGAATCGTTGCATATCTAGTGTCTGCTACCACGTCTAGTACAGAGTAGGTGCTCATCAAACATTTGTTGAATGAAAGAAATCAGCAGCCACTTAATATAATAAATGTCAGTATAATAACACACATGGGTGGGGGTTAGAGCTTATATGCTACGAGTCGAATAGTTAGGAGAAAGCCCCAGTACACAATTGTGTTTATCTGCTAATTTATAAGACCAAGGACGGGGACTGAGATTTAAGTCCTATCCATCTTAGAGCTTAGAGATAAGGAGATATGTGTGAGGAGTAAGAATAGATTTCAGGGAGGCCAAGTCAGAAGGGAGAACATCAGGATTTTTTGAGGGAAAAAAGTCAGCCAAAGAATTTCTCAACATCAATACTATTGACATTTTAGGTGGATAGCTTTTGTTGAGGAGGCTTTTTCTAGGCAGGATAGCATGCTTTGGAACATTCCTTGCCTCCACTCACTCGGTTTCATTAGCAGCCCTCTTTCCTAGTTTGACAAGCAAAAACATCCCTAGACCTGGCCAAGTGTACCCTGGGGTGGGGGTGTAAAACTGCCCCCCATTTAAGAACGACTGCCCTAAGAGAAGAAATGACGCAGTGAACAGAACCCAGTCAGGGCCAGAGAGACGAAGGCGGGAGGCAGCTAACGTCAGCACGCGCTGCAGCTGCTGTGTCGGCTTGTATAAACCCTGGAAGGAGAGCATGGGCTCCCTTGTGATTACACCGCTCTGGACTCCAGCCTTCTGACTGTGGGAACCCTCCCTGCCATCTGCATGAGACACTTACAGAGCTCTTTCCTCTTGACTTCCAGCGGCCGTGGCTCACCCCACATCAGCGGTGGCATCGGGGTACGGATTCACAGCTGGCCCAGATCCTCTGAGGGAGCATCAGAGCCTGGGGCAGTGCTGGCTGCTACTTGGGGGACCCAGCTCACTAATTCTGCGATAAGAGTATAAGGGATCCCTTGGAATTCCCCTCAAATATTTCAGAGGTAGGATTTGGGGAAAGGTTGACTTCCAGCAATCACACTGGCAGCAGAACTTACCCACAGTCAGGAGTTTGTAATAAACTTACCAACATTATGATTAACTCACAGGCTGGTGAAGCTGAAGATGCTAATACTTGCCGCTTACTTTTCAACTTATGAAGCCTTGGTTTCAACTACTCTCCACAAAAACTCTACACCAGTTCTATTATTAGTCACTATTTTATGGATAAACCAACTTTCCAGGGCACCACTGCCTGGATGAGGACTAGGTCCTGGGCTCCAACACAAGCCATGATTACTCCTTTCAATAAAATCCTTTATCATCTTCTGCCAAGTTAGAGGGATAGTTTACTTCATTCAGCTAAGGTTGGCCAGTTGAAGCACAGACTCTGGTTTTTCTTAGCTCTGCCTCTCCAATTAATGAACTGAGCAGAGCAAGAAAATGCATCCACACTGAAGAGGAAAAGTTAAAATTTGACATAACCTCCTGCTCGTTCTGCCTCTAACTCAGCTTGCTCCTTGCAAAGTCTGGATCACGTAGGTCACGTAGTCTCAGAAAGTGGGGACTCACAATACTAGGAACTGGAGCTTATCTCACTCACCCTCGTCCTGCTCTTTGCAATCGCCTGGCCCCTGCAAACCTGCTTACTCAGGCCTGTCCGTGTAAAGGTCAGGCATCCCCCTCCCTGTCTTAACCACTGTTCCTGGGCATGTGAAACCCCTTAGTTTAGACCAGCCTATTAGCAGCTGGTGTTGCCCACTATAGTCTGTCTGTAAAAACTCTGTAACCCCTTTGTTCGGGGCTCAGAGCTTGGCGTGTTAACCCCTCGCGGCCCGCCGGCGTAATAAACCTGAGTTCTCCAACTCTCCGCCTGCGGAGCTTGGATTCCCGAGTACTGGTTTCCGCAACACCATGTTTGTAAATTACTACTTTTCAGTATCTAGTTATTTGTGTATATATTCAGGAACCATTGGTTGATTGAACAAATAAATGAATGATTAAATATCATGAATTTACGTCCTGAGCTGCTACTGGTCCATGGCAGTGGGTTATGGCCTAGTGTGGGGTGACCAGCTGACCTGGTCTTTGCCCAGGACTGATGAATTTCCTGGGGATTTGGGACTTTCAGTACTTGCCTTGGGGTGAGTTGGTCACCTACCCATAAAACTCTTTTAATGTGGATGTCCAACCCTCCCAGCTTGCAGAGGCATTAGTTCAACAAACACGTGTTGCAGTCTTTCTCCGCGCCAAGTGATGGTCTAGAGATGAGAGACATGTCTTCTCTGCCCTTGGGTACATTATGCTGAAATGTTAGTCAACTGTTAAGCTTTATGCTGGACCTGGTGCTGCAGCAATGAGAGACATCCCTCCCGAGCTCTCAACCAGGCTCCACACTGCCCACCTTCTCAGCATCCCGGTCCGAGCCAGCAGCACGCCTGCGCCCCTTTCTCCTTCCCTCTCTTGCTCATTCTACTCTGCATGTTCCCTCTAGTATAAGCCATTCCAGGTGTCAAAGCTCCTAATGAGTTCTGGCAGAAACAAACACTCGGCAGTTCTGGGACTGGAAAACCATCTCAGAGAGTGAGTTATCAAGCTATTTCCCTTCTTTTGCTAAAGGCCGAGAGGTCCAGATTGTGAGATTAGCAGAGAGGACCTAGCTCTCTGCTTTTTATAAAATTTAAAAAGCTATGCAATATTGTGTTAGTTTCAGGCATATAGCTTCAGATTCTTTTCCATTATAAGCTATTATAAGATACTGAATACCGTTCCCAGTGCTATAATATGGTAAATCCTGTTGCTTGCCTACTTTATATAGAATGGTGTGTTTGTTAGTTTGTATGGGATTAACAGATATGAATCTCAGCTTTTTGATTCAACTTTCCTAGTAGCTCAGATGGTAAAGAATCTGCCTGCAGTGTAGGAGACCTGGGTTCAAACCCTGGGTTGGGAAGATCCCCTGGAGAAGAAAATGGCAACCCACTCCAGTATCCTTGTCTGGGAAATCCCATGGACAGAAGAGCCTGGTGGGCTACAGTCCATGGGGTTGGACACAACTTAGAGACTAATACTTTCAACACTCTTTGATTCAACTTGGGGTGAGCATACATGCTTCCAGATTTTCATTACACAATATCATTAGCTCCTTATGCCACCTGCTCCCAGGGGATGTTCTTGAAGGAGGAGTAGAGAGACTGGAAGTAAAAAAGTGCAGCCAATTCTCTGAGCCTGACCAGCCTGCAGAGTTACTCACGGGAGAAAAAGGATGAGCGGCTGCAGACCCTTCTGAGTGGTGAGCAGGGCCGGGAGGCGTGTGTGGGTCTCCTGCTGGGGGCCTCAGTTTCCTCTCTGAAAAAGAACTCCTCAGAATCCAACCCACAGGGGTAACTCATACCCTCAAGCCACATCCATGCCCTCAAGCATAATTCAGACCACTGGGATTGTATGTAAGTGGAAACAGGGCAGGACCCTGTTATTTCTCCTATGCAAGGTAACTGGGTTCAAACTGACTTCAATATGGTTTAGTGCTTAGAAGAAAAGCTTTCTTTTAGCTTAATTTGTTGTTGTTGCTTAGTTGTAAGACTCTTTGGGGACCCCATGGACTGTAGCCCGCCAGGTTCCTCTGCCCAGGGGATTCTCCAGGCAAGAATAGTGGAGTGGGTTGCCATGCCCTCCTCCAAAGGCTCTTCCTGACCCAGGGATGGAATCTGCATCTCCTGCATTGGCAGGCGAATTCTTTACCGCTGAGCCCCCAGGGAAGCCCGCCAGCCCATATTAGACACAATGATATGGACTTGGCTGGCCTCCAGGTCCCATAGCCCTGCCCTCTGCCTTCCCCATCCTCCTCCATAGTGGGGCGGGCAGAGTCTTTTACCAATGAAGTACCAGGAAAGCACCTTTAGCCTAAGGGGACTGTCCTATTTGCTGACCTGTTCCATCAGTCTGGCATGGTCTGTCCACAGACCTGTGCTAATTTCAAGTCTCAGCCTAGATGCTGTGACAAGCCTCATGAAGCTTCCCCATCTAAGCAAGGCAAACTTGAAGGCTCTTTCTTCTCCATGCTCCTGGCACGAGGCCCTTCAATTCTGCATTTTCTTTTCAGGCTGCGTGCGTGCGTGCCAAGTCACTCCAGTTGTGTCTGACTCTTTGTGACCCCATGGACTGTAGCCCACCAGGCTCCTCTGTCCAAGGGATTCTCCAGGCAAGAATACTGGAGTGGTTTGCTGTGCCCTCCTCCTCAGATTCCATGTCACCGGTCAGATCCAAAACCTGGTGGTGAGGGAGGTAAGGTATGCAGACATCTGTAAATAGTTGCGCTGAGTCCTTGGGAAGAAGCGACCAAAAAGATATATTCAAACTGGATCCAAGTGCCAAGAACCAAAACTCTGTGGGAGAGCTTCCAGTAAATCAGGCTGAGAATTTAGTTAGTTCAGTTGCTCAGTCATGTCCGACTCTTTGTGACACCATGAATCGCAGCATGCCAGGCTTCCCTGTCCATCACCAACTCCTGGAGTTTACTCAAACTCATGTCCGTTGAGTCGGTGATGCCATCCAGCCATCTCATCCCCTGTCGTCCCCTTCTCCTCCCACCTTCAGTCTTTCCCAGCGTCAGGAGGGGTGTTTAAGGTAGGACAGTGACACCTAGTGGTGGAAGAAGGACTACCTGGCTTCAGGCTCCCGATCCAGCTCATCACTGGTGAGTCCGCGGACAGGTTGGGATTCTGGAAGGACTCCATCCAGGAGCCGGTGGGCAGGAAGCGCTCCGCCCGCAAGACCTCTGGTCTCTAAAGTGGAATGGATGGGCTGACTGTCAAAACCACAAATACCATTCCTATAGTCAGTGATGCTGTGTATTGTTTAGTCGCTCAGTTGTGTCCAACTTTTTTTGCGATTCTGTGGCCTGTAGCCCAACCAGGTTCCTCGGTCCATGGGATTCTCCAGGCAAGAATACTGGAGTGGGTTGCCATTTCCTTCTCCAGGGGATCTTCCCAAACCAGGGATCAAACCTGAGTCTCCTGCTCTGGCAGGCAGATTTTTTTTTTTAATTTTTTACCACGGAGGCACCAGGAAAGCTCACTGATGCTGTGTTCTCCACTTAAACATTTGTTTAAACGTTCTTACTACAGTTAAACGCACATACACACCAATTCTGTGGCAGGGCCACATTAGATGACCATAGAGTCCCCTGTTCAACCCTCCTTGAGCCGAGAGTGAAGAGTGAAAAAACACCAACTGAAATGCACAGCCAAGTAGCCCCAGAGCCTGACGTTGAATCCAGGTCTGCTGATACTCAGAAAGACATCTTTCCTCCCCATCACTCTTCCTCTCCTGAAGGCAGGGCAAACCGACTTCAGTAGGGTGGGGTTATGTTATTGTGAAACTAAGGCAAACTTGGAGAGGAACAAAACAACATGGGGCGGGGGTGGTACTTTGAAGCTGTGTCCAACGGGAGTCAGGCCTTCTCTGTCTGAAGAATGGAAGGAGGGGTGGGATCAAGCCTGTGCTCTCCACCTCTGCATGCACCCAGCACCTGCCTTCTTCCCCCTGACTTCTCAGGACCGAGAGCTACTGTTTGTGTCCTTGCCCGAAGGACCGATCTGATGGTCCACACTAATAAGATGCTGCAGTGGATTCTTGGTCAGGGCAGCGGTGGGAAGCCTGGAAAGTGTTAGCGTCACCCGAGGGGCTTGGGCACTTACAGGGTGTTGGTTATCTCACCGCAGTCTGCAGGAAGTGGTGCGGTGGAAGGAAGGGCATCATGTCCAATGTGAGAGGAGCTTGGGCTGGGGGCTGGGAGGGGATTCGCACAGGGACTCCTGGCCGAGGGGCTGTGGCCGGGGGAGCCTGGCCTTTGCTGCAGGCAGAGCTGGGCTGCTAAGTCATCTTCAGGGGCCTCCTGGGGCCTGGCACAGAGCCCAGGCTCCAGGAACGTCCCTGCGGCCCCTCCCTTGACTCCAGTTTCCCACATTGTCTGCTTTTCTGCCGCACGCGTGCATTTCCATCTCGGCCGAGGTGTCTGTCTGGTTTGGCTTTTCAATTGGCTTCTCCCTGAGACACAGATTCTCTCATCATCCCCAATTCCTCCTCCCCCACAGGCTGTCCCAGGCTCCACGGTGGGAACAAGTAGGGAGCCGATATCTCTTGCTTCCAGCAAAACTTGTCGCTGCAAACTCAGAGCGGAAAATGGAGCTTGATCTAAACTTGCCAAAAGCGCATGGTGGGATGATGTGCCACCGGGGTGCTCTGGGGAAGTGTTCTTGCTGTTTCTCTAGGGTCCTCCTTCTGGGTGGATATTTGGTTATTCTTTCTTGCAGTAGATAGAACTTTTAATTTAGTGATTTTTTTTCCCTAATATACATGAAAATGTAAGCATTTCAAAGACATGAAGGTGTGGAGATAGATGATTTGTTTGTCATTCAATGTAGCAAAGAGATGTATATTTGGCTAACTGATACAAGACTAAATGCAAATTGTTAAGAGACACTTCTGTGCATCTTCACTATGTTCAACACTTTATGTGCATTTTATCATTAAATCTACAGAAATACTTAGAGGTAGACAATTTTCCCAATTTGTAGTTGAGAAAACTGACACTCAGCTACTTGCCTAAAATCACATACAGGTTGTAAGAGTCTTGAGGGCAAGACCCTTGTGTTATTTCCTGCTCTCCCATTTGTCTCCTGGTACATGATAAAGACGATGGTGGTTAATGATGATGGTGAAGGTGATGATGACGAAAAATGACTCTAAGATGGGAGGTCTCCATTATACCGCTGATTCTTTTACTCTGTCCCCAGGTATAATCTGCACAGAACTCTTCCCATTGGAACTCTTTGGAATATACCTCACCTTACCTCCGTATCAGGATAAGATGATTGTGTCCTGATTCTATTCTTGTCTTAGTTTCTTTATCTGTAAAATGGGAATTAAAAATATGACTTTAGGGAAAGTGAGACACAAATGTGCATCAGATGTGAAAATCCTTTGTGAGTTGGTAATCATCAAACAAATGAAAGGTTTTATTTCTATTAACACTCTGATATTAAATAATAATAATGGCCATACCTATGTGAGAGGTGGACTCCATTTTCCTCACTGAGGGCATAAAGCAAAACTTATCTATATTCCATGCTTGTATCTTGATATTTTAAAGGCAGAAACGGACAATTTTAAGCTACTCTATTCTTCTCTTGGGGCTTGCCCACTGGCTCAGTGGAAAAGGATCCACCTACAATATAGGAGACACAGGAGATGTGGGTTCGATCTCTGGATGGGGAAGATCCCCTGGAGGAGGGCATGGCAACCCACTCCAGTATTCTTGCCTGGAGAATCCCGTGGACAGAGGAGCCTGGTGGGCCACAGTCCATGGGGTCACAAAGAGTTGGACATGACTGAAGTGACGGGAATACATGCACGCACTCAGGCATTCTTCTCCTGACAAAGTTGAACTGTCAAGCCTATTTACTTGCTGTGGATGAGAAAAACTTTGAACATCTGAAGCTATATATTGCATTCTTAATATTAGAACAGTAATTACCCTCTGCCCCCCTATGGATGGTTGCCTTGGGTTGTCCATAAAGGAGGCTGAAGGCACCCCTTTTATACATTACAGTGCTATTAATCAAAGTATGGTGTTTGACTTGTGCTTGTTGATGACTTTTTATTACTAGCTGAAAAATAAACATTTAGAAGTTCACAGTAAAGCATCTAGAAATGTTGTATAGCAACTTCACAGAGTTCGTTTTATGTCCGTTGAATCTAATACTAAAAAAAGTGTGGCTTGCATTTTGTCTTTTTTATTTAGCATTTTAGCAATACATTTTGATTGTGTTTTCCAAAAACATGTACATACGACGGATTGGAATCTAAAAAGAAAGGTCATTTACTCCTGGTCATTTGAGAAGTCTTGCTTTATATCTGAAAAGGAGGGGTGGAGTTTCTAGTCATTTATGCCGAGGCTCCTTCTTGGAGCTGTGCAAATGTGCTCTTCTTTTTCTTAGGTCTCTAAGACCTAAGAGGTACTGTCAAAAACACACCCCGAGGGATGGTCAGAAACCTGGGTTTGGCCATAAATGTCCCATACAGTCTTCCCAGGGAAGTAGATGCTAACTACCTTGTATTTGCAGACCCAAATAGGCCATTTTTGTTATTGTTTCCTCAAGATCAGAGTTCACTCTGGTGACTCCTGGCTGTCACTTCCAGATGCAGAAATAACTGGCCGTGGTTTCAAGATGTGGCTCACCAGGTACCTCTTTACCATGAAACGAGAAAACCGGGGCTCAGAGAGGTTGAGTGACTTGTCCTAGGCAAACGGTTCTTATGGCTTAGAACCAAGATTTAAACCCAGCTCTGTTTTCTTTTTTTATTTTTATTTTTTAAAAAATTAATTTATTTATTTTAATTGGAGGCTAATTACTTTTTAATATTGTAGTGGGTTTTGCCATACATTGACATGAATCAGCCATGGGTGTGCATGTGTTCCCCATCCTGAACCCCTCTCCCACCTCCCTCCCCATCCCATCCCTCAGGATCATCCCAGTGCACCAGCCCTGAGCACCCTGCCTCATGCATCGAACCTGGGCTGGCGATCTATTTCACATATGGTAATATATATGTTTCAATGCTATTCTCTCAAATCATCCCACCCTCGCCTCCTCCCACAGAATCCAAAAGTTTGTTCTTTACACCTGTGTCTCTTTTGCTGTCTCATGTATAGGGTCATCATTACCATCTTTCTAAATTCCATATATATATATGCGTTAATATACTGTATTAGTGTTTTTCTTTCTGGCTTACTTCACTCTGTATAATAGGCTCCAGTTTCATCCACCTCATTACAACTGACTCAAATGTATTCTTTTTAGTGGCTGAGTAATATTCTGTTGTGTATATGTACCACAGCTTTCTTATCCATTCATCTGTTGATGGATATCTAGGTTGCTTCCATATCCTGGCTATTGTAAACAGTGCTGTGATGAACATTGGGGTACATGTGTCTCTTTAAATTCTTAAACCCAGCTCTTTTTTCCCCAAGAGCACATGATCTTCCTAATTTACCACAGTAAGTCATTTTGGTGAAATGAGACAGATTCCCCAGGTTCCTTGGGGTGTCACACAGAAAGAGTTGGGAGGCCTACAGGGAAGAAGAGAACAGGGGCATGCAGGAGGTGAGCAGTGACGATGAGTGGATAGAGGGAGATGCCCCCCTTCCAGAAATTCTTGTATGACATTCTAGCTCCAATACTTCACAATGTGACTTTATTTGGACACAGGGTCTTTTCTCAGCCTTAGTTCAGTCGTTCAGTTGGGTCTGACTCTTTGTGACCCCATGGACTGGAGCATGCCAGACCTCCCTGTCCATCACCAACTCCCAGAGTTTACTCAGACTCATGTCCATTGAGTCGGTGATGCCACCCAGCCATCTCATCCTCTGGTCTTTTCAGAGGTAATCAAAGTAAAATGAGGTCATTAACTGTGTGCTTAGTCGCTCAGTCATGTCCGACTCTTTGTGGCCCCATGGACTGTAGCCCGCCAGGCTCCTCTGTCCATGGGATTCTCCAGGCAAGAATACTTGAGTGGGTAGTGGTTACCTTTTCCAGGGGATCTTCCCAACCCAGGGGTCAAACCCAGGTCTCCCGAATTGCAGGTGGATCCTTTCCATCTGAGCCACCAGGGAAGCCCGAGGTCATTAGGATGGACCTTAATCCAATCTTGTTGATGAAAAAGGGGAAGCTTGGAGGCAGATCCATACAGAGGACAACGATGTGAGGAGCCATGGAGGGAAGGTGGCCCCTCTATAGCCAGGGAGAAACTGCAGTGTCGGGCCTTTCCTCACAGCTATCAGAAGGAGCCAGCCCTGCTGACCCCCGATCTCAGACGTCCAGCCTCCAAAGGTGTTTCTGCTGTTGAAGCTGTTGCAGGAAGCGGGACCCCTTTCAGGGCCTGAGAGTGGGCTCCTGTCTAACACTCAGAAATGAATTGTCCGAGAAGGCACACAGGCTGCAAAGCAGGAGACTTTACTGGGAAGGGCGCCCGGCGGAGAGCCAGAGGGTGAGGGAGCCTGGGAGGACTGCTCTGCCCCGCGGCTCACGGTCCCCGGGTTCTGGTGATGGGATTCGTTTCCAGCTGGTCTCTGGCCCGTCACTCTGACTCAGGTCCTTCCCGGCTCTGTGAGCATCTCTCAGCCAAGACGGATTACAGCAAGGAGGACTCTGGGAGGTCGGTTAGATGTGTGGACTGGCCTCCCCATCTCCTTTTGACCGTTCCCAGATTCCCCCAGTCGGTGGTCACTGGTTAGTGCTGAGTGCCTTACCAGGACCTCCTGTTCTAAAATAACTCGTGCAAGTGGCTACCAGCTTGCCCGGCCAGGGAGGGTAGTTTCCGTCAGTGTTTCCCCTAACAAAGCTACCCAGTTTGGGGTACTTTGTTACAGCAGCCCCGGCAAACTAACACAGACAGCCTAGACTAAAAAGCGTTCTGACAGAGCCCTCAGTTCAGTTCAGTTGAGTTGCTCAGTTGTGTCCGACTCTTTGTGACCCCACGGACTGCAGCACGCCAGGCCTCCCTGTCCATCACCAACTCCCGGAGCTAATTCAAACTCATGTCCATTGAGTCGGTGATGCCATCCAACCATCCCATCCTCTGTCGTCCCCTTCTCCTCCTGCCTTCAATCTTTCCCAGAATCAGGGTCTTTTCAAATGAGTCAGTTCTTCGCATCAGGTGGCCAAAGTATGGTGTTTCAGCTTCAGCATCAGTCCTTCCAATGAATAGTCAGGACTGATTTCCTTTAGGATGGACTGGTTTGATCTCCTTGCAGTCCAAGGGACTCTCAAGAGTCTTCTCCAACACCACAGTTCAAAAGCATCAATTCTTTGATGCTCAGCTTTCTTTATAGTCCAACTCTCACATCCATAGATTTCTACTGGAAAAACCATAGCCTTGACTAGATGGACCTTTGTTGACAAAGTAATGTCTCTGCTTTTTAATATGCTATCTAGGTTGGTCATAGCTTTTCTTCCAAGGAGCAAACGTCTTTTAATTTCATGGCTGCAGTCACCATCTGCAGTGATTTTGGAGCCCTCTAAAATAAAGTCTGCCACTGTTTCCACATCTATTTGCCATGAAGTGATCTGCCATGACAGAGCCCTAGCTTTCAGAATATAACAGCATCATTAAAGATGCTGGAGATGGCTGGTCCTGCAGTGGCAGAAAGAGAGGACTTCCTGCTCCTCAGACTGCAGACAGGGCTCCACCCTGTTAACAATTCCTCGCCTCTGGCCGGGGCAGGGTGAATGACAGTGTTCTTTTCAATCCTGTCAACTTCCTAATCTAGTTCCACCCCCACTTCCCTGCCTCCTGATGACTTTCTGACCTGATTTTCTGTCTTTCTTTCAGGCCTGACCTCTGCAGACCCCTTACAAAGAGATTTTTCAGCAGCTGCAACTCTATCAGTCTTAAATGTATTTTAAGCATTGCTTTGTATAGGGAATATTTTACAAATGACACAGCTTTTAGCCCTGGGCTCTTAACCACTTCTTTAAGAGTAAACTGACTCTCTATCCGCCATCACAAAATTCTTCTAGTTCTGTTGGAAGGAAGGGCTACTGAGAATGAGTGTGCTTCCCAGGGAAGGAGCCACCTGTGGTCCCTGGAGGTCAAGGGGCAGGGCTCTGCTGGCCATCAGTGGGCCATGGGAGTAGGAAATCAAGGTAGACCAGATGCTCCATCTCAGAAGGGAGTGTTTCTGTGAATTCTATATGCCATTCTGGCTGGAGGGTTGCTCTGACTACATGCAGAAGCCCTCCATGCCTTTTCTGGAAGCTTCTTGGGAACTTAAAAAAATTTTTTTTTCCTTTCAGTTTTATCCAGGTATAATTGACATACAGCACCATATATGTTTAAGGTATTCATTATAATTTGACTTATATATATCATGGAATGATTACTGCAAGCTTAGTCATCCCTCATCTCATATAGATACACATTATAGAAATTAAAAAAATTTTTTTCTTGTGATGAGATCTCTTAGGACTTTCTTTCCTAACAGTTTTCATGTATAACATGCATCAGTGCTAATTATATTTATGTTGTATGTTACATCTCCAGTACTTAATTTTTTTTATAACTGGAAGTTTGTGCATTTTGACCACCTTCATGCAACTCCCTTTCTCGCCATCCCCACCTCTGGTAACCACAAATCCAATCTCTTTTTCTATGAGTGGGTTTGTATTGGGAGTATAATTGACCTAAAACAACGCTGTGTCAGTTCCTATTACACAGTATAGTGATTAGATATTTCTGTACATTTCAAAATGATTGCCACCACCATAAGTCTAGTTACAATATGTCACCATACAAAGATATTGCATGGTTATTGACTAGATTCCTGACATTGTATGTTTCATACCCATGATTCATTTATTCTGCAACTAGAAGTTTGTACCTCTTAATCTCCCTCATCTATGTCTTTTCTCCCCCTCCTTCCCTCTGGCAACCACCTATTTGTTCTCTGTATCTATGATTCTGTTTCTGCTTTGTTCAATTCAGTCAGTCACTCAGTCATGTCCAACTCTTTGCGACCCCATGAATCGCAGCACGCCAGGCCTCCCTGTCCATCACCAGCTCCCGGAGTTTACTCAAACTCATGCCCATCGAGTCGGTGATGCCATCCAGCCATCTCATCCTCTGTTGTCCCCTTCTCCTCCTGCCCCCAATCTCTCCCAGCATCAGGGTCTTTTCCAATGAGTCAACTCTTCGCATCAGGTGGCCAAAGTACTGGAGTTTCAGCTTCAGCATCAGTCCTTCCAATGAACACCCAGGACTGATCTCCTTTAGGATGGACTGGTGGATCTCCTTGCAGTCCAAGGGACTCTCAAGAGTCTTCTCCAACACCACAGTTCAAAAGCATCAATTCTTCAGCGCTCAGCTTTCTTCACTGTCCAACTCTCACATCCATACATGACCACTGGAAAAAACCATAGCCTTGACTAGATGGACCTTTGTTGGCAAAGTAATGTCTCTGCTTTTTAATATGCTATCTAGGTTGGTCATAACTTTCCTTCCAAGGAGTAAGCGTCTTTTAATTTCATGGCTGCAGTCACCATCCGCAGTGATTTTGGAGCCCCAAAAAATAAAGTCTGACACTGTTTCTACTGTCTCTCCGTCTATTTCCCATGAGGTGATGGGACCGGATGCCATGATCTTAGTTTTCTGAATGTTGAGCTTTAACCCAACTTTTTCACTCTCCTCCTTCACTTTCATCAAGAGGCTTTTTAGTTCCTCTTCACTCTCTGCCATAAGGGTCTGCTTTGTTAGGTTTTTTCATTTTCTTTTAAAGATTCCACATATAAGTGAATTCATACAGTATTTGTCTTTCTCTCTCTGACTTATTTCACTTAGCACAATACCCTCTAGGCCCATTCTTGTTATCAAAAATGGCAAGATTTCATTCATACTCAGTTATGGCTGAGTAATATTCCACTGATATATATCTATATATATTTTAAATTTTATATATTTATATATATTTTAAAATATACATATATTTTAATTTTTATTGGAGTATAGTTGCTTTAAAATGTTACATTTTTGCTGCACAGCAAAGTGAATCAGTTATACGCATACATCAGTTCAGTTCAGTTCAGTCGCTCAGTCGTGTCCGATTCTTTGCGATCCCATGGACTGAGGCATGCCAGGCCTCGCTGTCCATCACCAACTCCTGGAGTTTACTCAAACTCATGTCCATTGAGTGGGTGATGCCATCCAACCATCTCATCCTCTATTGTCCCCTTCTCCTCCCACCTTCAGTCTTTCCCAGCATCAGGGTCTTTTCCAATGAATAAGCTCTTCACATCAGGTGGCCAATGTATTGGAGTTTCAGCTTCAGCATCAGTCTTTCCAATGAATATTCAGGACTGATTTCCTTTAGGATGGACTGGTTGGATCTCCTTGCAGTCCAAGGGACTCTCAAGAGTCTTCTCCAACACCACAGTTCAAAAGCACCAATTCTTTGGTGCTCAGCTTTCTTTATGGTCCAACTCTCACATCCATACATTACTGGAAAAACCATAGCCTTGACTAACAGTGGAAACAGTGGCAGACTTTATTTTTTGGGGCTCCAAAATCACTGCGGATGGTGAATGCAGCCATAAAATAAAGAGATGCTCACTTCTTGGAAGAAAAGTTATGACCAACCTAGACAGCATATTAAAAAGCAGAGACATTACTTTGCCAACAGAGGTCCATCCAGTCAAGTCAAGGCTACGCATACACATATTCCCTCTTTTTTAGATTTCCTTCCCATTTCGGTCACTACAGAGCATTGTGTGGACTTCCCTGTGGTACAAGAGGTTCTCGTTAGTTATCTATTTCACACACTGCAGTGTGTATATGTCAGTCCCAAGCAAATCTTTCTAGTTTAATATAGTTTCATTTGTTTTATTTTGGTTTCACTCTCTTGCCTGAGGAGATACACTCAAAAAAGTATTACTAAGACAAATGTGAACAAGCATACTATGTTTTTTTTTCTACAAGTTTTATGGCTTCAGGTCTTATTTTTCAGTCTTTTTAAAATTTGAGTTTATTTTTGTGCACAGTGTGAGAGAATTGTCCAACTTAATTATTTTGTATGCAGTTGTCCAGTTTTTCCAACATCATTTATTGAAAAAGCTGTCTTTTCCCCATTGTATATTCTTAACTCCTTTGTTGCAGTTGCCTGTACAAGCGTGGGTTCTCCTCTGGGCTTTCTACTCTGTTCCATTAATTTACACATCTGTTTCCGTGCCAGTACCATATTCTTGGGCTTCCCAGGTGGTGCTAGTGGTAAGGAACCCGCCAGCCAATGCAGGAGATGCAAGAACCTATGGGTTCAATCCCTGGGTAGGGAAGATCCCTTGGAGGAGGGCATGGCAACCCATGCTAGTGTTCTTGCCTGGAGAATCGCTTGGACAGAAGAGCCTGGCAGCTATAGTCCATGGGGTCACAAAGAGTCAGACACGACTGAAGTGACCTAGCATGCACATATGCACCATACTCCTTTGACGGCTGCAGGTTTGTATAGTTTGAAATCAGGGAGCATGATGTCATCAGCTCTGTTCTTTGGCAACTTCTCTGCTTACCTTACAAAATAATTATTTACCATTTCAGGCAGAAGACTTTCCATGGAGGAATATTTTACCTGTTTTCAGTGATGCAGGTGAGCACTGAGAGGACGTCTGCAGAGATATTAAAGGTTGGTCACTGCCATTTTTCTTCTAGATCAGATCTTGCTGTAGATCACCTGTGTTAGAATCACCCCAGAACTTAAACAGTAAATATTTCTGGGTTTTTATTCCCTAACATACATCTGGGCATATAGCTAAGAATTTGTATTTTAAAAATATCATCAGGTGACTATAATGTACAACCAGATTTAGGAAACAAACCTCTTCATTTCTGCATTGCTATTCTATCTCGTATCTTTATCAGATGTTCACTGAACACTTTCCCTGTTCCAGAAACTGATCAAAGACCAAAGGATAAACGGATCAAAGGCACAGTTTTTGTTCTCAGGTATTCCACAGTTTAGTAGGAAAGACAGACTGGCAACAAACATGTACCACATAATGTCATAGCTGCTTGCGTAGAATCAGGTCCAGGAAGGCTGAGAACATTAAACCTGCTTTGAGGGGTGAAGGTGAGACTGGGGTTAGAGCATTAGTTTTCAGCTGGGGTGATTTTGTTCCTGAAGGATAGTTGGCAAGGTCTGGAGATATTTTTGATAGTCAGAAGTTCGGAGGGGGTGACGTTGGAATCTAGCAAGTAGGGGTCAGAGCTACAGTTTGAGCTGGATTCTTCAATGTGTGCCTTGTTCAACAGACTGTCTTGCTTTGCTAATAAGGAAAAATCAAGAAAACCAATATACATTAGTTAGGACCTTGCATCTGTAAAAACACTTTCATATGTATTGTCTTTTAAAATAATTTGTTACTTTAAAAACCCCGTGTATTTGTAAATTAAATGTTAACTGAGGCTTGTAACAACCCCCTGAGGCTGGAAGAACTGATATTTTTGTTCAAAGAAAAGAAGGCAAACAAATAGTTGAAAGCATGAAGGGCTGATTTTCTCAGTAAGCAAAGGATGCTTGTGTTTATTCGCTCGGTCATGGCTGACTCTTTGCAACCTCATGGACTGTAGCCCACCAGCCTCCTCTATCCTTGGGGATTCTCCAGGCAAGAATACTGGAGTGGGTTGCCATGCTCTCCTCCAGGGGATCTTCCCGACCCAGGGATAGAACCCAGGTCTCCCGCATTGCAGGCAGATTCTTTACAGCCTGAGCCACCGGGGAAGACCAAAGCATGCTCAGACATCAGTAAGAAAAACATAATCCAACAGAAGAGTGAGCAAGAGAGCACAAACAGACCATCTATATCCGGGGAATGTCAGTGGGCAATAAACATATAAAAAGATACCATGTTATTCAAAATAAAGGAGATGCCAAATGTAACAGATGAGATGTTTCCTCCTATCGGGTTGACATAGACCTTCAGGTTCCATGATACCCAGTGTTGCTTAGAGACAGGAGTGGGGCCCGAAGTTAGAATCCTTCTGCTTTTGGTGGGAGAATAAATTAGTGCGATAGATTTGGAGGGTAATTTTTAAAACATTATTAGAAATAAGCATATGAGATTTGACTTGTTTTATTTTAAGGAATTTACCGGAAAGCTAAATGTTCCTACCTCTGCAAAGGTGTGTTAATACACAGGACTGTTTATTGATACATTGTTTGCAGTAACCCAACAACAGAAACACTGTAACTCGGTATTAAAGAAATGGGTGAAATACATTTTCCTTCAGTGTTGCTCAGACTAGAGGACAGATGTCAAGAAGAAGGAAGCAGATCTATGTCCTGGCATGAAAATGTCTCTGAGACATCTTGTGTGGGGAAAAAAAAAATCACGAGTCTGTGAATGAGATATACAATTTTCATTTGTATAAAATAAAGATATAGATATCCGTGTAGGTGTCTACAAAGAAATCTCGAGGAATACCTAAGAAGCTAGTGACTAATTCTGAGGATGGGTCCCAGGGGTAAAGAGGAAGAAGAACAGCTCTCCTTTTCAAGTCATTCTCTTCCTTACTGTTAGAACTGTTTTTCCAGGAACTGAGATATCACTTTTTTATCTAAAGAAAAAAAAGCAGAATAAAGATCAGAGAACAGATTGAGGTTATTGTCTTTAAGTATCCCTTTTTACAGGCACATTTTACCTTTATAGTTGGTGCATTTGCTCAATTAGCAATTTTTTTTTTTTACTGCTCTCATCTCCATCTATTATGAAGACTTTATTCTTGCTCAGTTTTAATACTTAAGAATTCCCAGGAATTGTTTCCAAGGAAACCCATCTATAACCAGAAGTTATTGGCACAATCTCTTATGGGCTCAGATAGGGTCCTGTTTCTTAGCAACTCATCCAAATTTTCTCATTTTAATTGAAATCATACATTTCCTTAAAAGCCTTTTCAAAGCAGTGATATGGAAGGTCATTTATCCTTGTTGATGAGATCCCCCTTGAAAAGGCTTTGGTGAATGTGAAGTTCAAAATGTTCAAAAACACTCCACCACGCAAGTGTGCCTTCTTTTTTAATCGTATAAATCTGTCTCTGCTTTCTATCCCCCTATAGTCAACTCAACATGTGTCTCTGCCTTTGGCCTCCTGGGGTAAAGTGAGAGGTAGGGGGGGACAGCTTCCTGACCTGCCTGGGGTGTCCTATTAAGACTGAATGGGACTTCCCTGGTGGCTCAGTAGCAAAGAATCTGTCTGCCAATGCAGGGAACACAGTTTGATCCCTTCCTGGTCTGGGAAGATCCCACAAGCCTTGGGACAACTAAGCCCGTCCACCACAGCTGCTGGGCCAGCCCTTTAAATCCTGAGAGCTGCGACTACTGAACCCACGTGCCTAGAACCCATGCTCTGCAACGAGAGAAACCACTGCGGTGAGAAGCCCGTGTTCTGCTGAACAGGAGAGTGGACCGCACTCACCGCAGCTAGAGAAAGCCCACCCAGGGATCCAGGGAAGTGACTGTCACCCCAGGAAAGGCCTGTCTGTGTAGGACACCTTGGAGTCTCTGGGCAGACAGAGGGTCCGAAGGGACTTTCATGGTGCTGAGGAAGTGGTCAGGAACCCTGAGGCTGGATGGAAAGTGGAGGCTGGGACTTCACACAGAGTCCTACGTCCCAGCTCCCCTGAGCCAATAAAGCAGGTCGCTTCCTCACTGTTTGGCCCTGTCCTAGGAGCTAGGCTACAGCCCACGAACAGGACTAATTTCAAGTCTAAGGAGAGGCCTGCATGTAGACAAAAATAAGAAACAGGGTTCGGGAGAGTGTAGGAACTAGGGGCGTGCCTGTCAGGAGATCCGATCCTAACTTGCAGAGTCAGGGAAGGCTTCGTGAAGGACGCTGACAGCATCAAGTCTGAGACCTAAAGGTTGGATGCAGCTTAAGCAGGTAACATGAAGTGAGAGCCAGCTCGTCTGTGAACAAGAGGCTTGGACTTGATCATGACCAAGTTCCCTTCCGGATCCCATAGTCTTTGACTTTACTTCCAGGTTCCTACCTCTGGCCTTAAGCTTGGTCCTGCAAGTGACAGGTCTGGGTCCCGAGGTGAAAGAGATCGCGTTTCCAGGGCTCCGTCTCCCTGACATGACTTGGGGCTGGTGCAGCGCCTCTGCAAGGAGACTCAGCCTGGCTGCCACTGGGCTCTCTGTGTCAAGACTGGAGAGCATGCCCTCGCTTGGTGAGCTGGGGTCTTAAGACACTGCTTCGTTGCCTGCTTCGAGCAATCGATAAACGAAGCTGCCAGATGCCGGCAGCTAGATGCTGAGGTGCCAGGGGTGTTGGGGCCAAGCGTGTGGCCTGAATCTTCTCTGAGCAGGGTCTTTTTGAGGCAGGCTCCTACAGGCTCACTCCCTCAAGCAAGAGCAAATCTCAGGCTCCCTGGCTGCATGGCAGATGGCGAAGGCTTTGATGCTGGAGGTGAGGGGGAAGGATGAGAACCACCTCTGGCCCAGTTGGCACACTGTGGGGCCTAATTATAACCCACCAGGACATTCCAGTACGGAGTGAGTTTTGGAGATGCCAGAAATAGCAGAAAATAATCACAATATAACTTAGGAGATGCATCCACAGGCAGACATCAGGAGCAGTCAGGAAGGGAGCGGTATTACCTGAGGCTGGGGAGCCTGGGTTTGCAGACAGATCACGTTGGGTTATAAACCTCTCCAAGACTCAGCTTTCTAATCTATAAATTGGAAGCTATGATAACACCGTCCTCATCAGATTATTATAACATTAAGTAAAATAGTGCAGATTTTAGCACTCCCTTTGGTACCTGATAAGTGATCAGGAAACATTAGCTATTTTTATAATAGTAATGATTATTTATTAATCACATTTTGTGCCAAGCACTGCAATAAGTTGACAGTTTTAAAAGTTTTTTAAGGAGTGCCTTAAGGAGGTGCAATGCACCTTGAATGCACTGCTCATTTTCCTAAATCAAGATTCATCAAGATCATCTCGTTTGAGCTTCATTTTTCTTATCTGCAAAGCGCAGATGATTGCCTTTGCCCTACAAGCTTGGAGTTTCATGTCATTAATATCTTTCTTGCAGAAGCCAGAGCGGTACTGCATTGTCTACCGTTTCCTGCACCGATTCCTTTAAAGTAGACGAAGATCCCAGGGACACTTGAAAAATCAATCGAAGCTTATCATCCTTCTGTACTTTTATGATTTCTTCCTGTCTCTTTTATGGATGTTTCTCCCACACCTTTTTCAGATTTTCCCCGTCTTTAACTTAGTTTCCATAGAAACAATTCCTTTCCTTTTCACGCAGGAAGTTTGTACTTTTAAACAGGATTTAATGAAATGATTTAATTGCAGTGGTAAGTACAACCAGGATGAACAGATGGAGATATGGACAAACTGATTCTTGGTATTACACAACTCAGCTGAAGGATGCAGGGTGAGCAGATAAGCGGAGAGCAGCCCACTGAATGTGGGCATCTGGGTGCCGTGGGCATTAGTCATTTTATTTTACAGGAAATAGAGAGCCCCAGCCAAACCCACTAGTTGTTTAAGCGAAGGTCTGTAACAGAGCTCCTACTGTACTTGCAGATTACATCCTGCACCATCCTCTCTCATGGTCTGGGTCTTTATGTTCTGTTCTCTCTGTCAGAATGCCCTTCTCATCTTTCCACCCTGCCCCCCCCCTTTTATCTCCAGGCCAATACTTAACCTTTCCTCTGGATTTAGTTTAGAGAGTCCTCCCTTCTACCCTGTTCATTGCTCCTCTCCCGTCACTCTCCCTAAAACTTCTTGTTGGATCCTGTGCCCTTCTTGTCGCTCCTGTCTTCCTCATGCAGATGGCTGAGCCCCAGGATGGCAGGAGTCTGGCTTTCCTACCAGCTCCTCCTACTTCTCCAAGGGCACACACCCCACTCTATTAAATTTAGTCATTTATTTCTCTGTCCTCCATTCCACTAATATCCGAGCATCTTGATGGTAGTCCTATGTCATAGTCAACTTTGTTTCCTTATCACCCAACCCAGTGCCTGACACATAGCTTTTCACTTGAGATTTGTTGAATGATTTACAATCTTGTTGAAGTCATGCATATAGTAAACACAGTGATGTTAGACAGATAATCAGCCTAGTGATCAAAAGTAATTTGCAAATGGGTTGAGCCACTTAGTTACATTTTCATGAATGCAGTGGACATAGCTTCGTGGCTTAATCCCACTGTCTGTTTCTAAGCTTTTATGCACTTTTCAACCAACACTTGGTTTTCATAGTCAGGGTCTTGGGGAAAAGAGCACAGAGAACCTCATATGTAAGGTTTTTATGGCCAGTCCTGGAAATGGCACATATTACTGCTAACTCATACTCCTGAAACCAGACCTCAATTATGTGCCCTCTTTCTCCAGTTTCAAAGGGGGCTGGGAAGTGAGGTCCAGCACTATTCCAGGCAGACTAATTACTGGGTCATGGGGGCACACATATCTTTAACATCATTAGATAATGCCAAAATATTTCCAGTGTGGAGTGCCAAGGTATCCTCCCACCGGTAAAGGATGGCAGTTCCAATTCTTCTACATTCTGGCCAACATTTTCTGCTCGCCTTTGGACTTCCATGATATCTTGGTTGATAAAATTTGGTATTCATGTTATATTTGCCTCCTTTATAAGACTGCGTCCTTATTGGTGGAAGTCGCTTGTTCTTCTGTTCTAAGTCCTCAGCAATCCTACCCTCGGTATGTATCCAGCAGTGAGGGATGGGCGCATGCACCAGAGACATGTGTAAGAATGTTTATATGAACAGCAGGTGGAAGGAACCCGGAAGAGACCCGAGTGTCCAGTGAGAGTGAAGTGAAACACTCGACAGCAGTGATAAAGGACAAGCTGGAACCACACAGAGCAACATGGGTGGGCATTGGAAACAGTTCTGGGCAAAACAAGTGCATGCTGCATGCATCCATTTATAGAAAGTTCAAGAACAGACGGGTCTAGACGCTGTTGTATTTAAAGTTATGTACTTAGGTGGTGTGAACATAGAGAAGAGAAAAGAAAGGAAGCAATAACCATGAAAATCAGGTTACTGTTAGGGAGCGGGGACAGTGTAGGTATCAGAAGAGGCTCATTAGTGCCTCCATAGATGGGAATTAGAAGATTGATACAGGGCTTTAGGGATCAGAGATGGGCCCTATAAAACTCCTATGGTAGTTCTAGGAGAGAAATTGGCAAACATCATCTGGGCAAATATTGATCAGAATTTTTGAACTAGGTGAGTTGTTGAAATGGCTAGTGTTATTAACTTTGGAACACTTGAGTCCATGAGGGACTTCTATTACTGAGGTTTTTACCCTGGAAAATATAGTTCCAGAGCTGGGGATAAAACAGTATCTAGAAGCTGGTGTTAAAACAATTTGCACTGTGATGCTTGTATGGCATGCCATGATTTGGCAGACTTTGTTATGCAAATCATGGTACTATTTATTTTGCAAATGTTGGGTTTTTGATTCATCTCTGAAGGCATGCACATCAGAAAGTGTGAGAGTCAGTGTTAGTTGTTTAGCCATGTTTGACTCTTTGTGACCTGGGGGACTGTGGCCCGCCAGGCACCTCTGTCCATGGGATTTCCCAGGCAAGAACACTGGAGTGGGTAGCCATTCCCTTCTCCAGGGGATCTTCCAGACTCAGGGATCGAACCTGGGTCTCCCACATTGCAGGCAGTTTCTATACTGAGTCATCAGCTTTTAATTTCAGGCAATGTTTAATTTATTGACTTGGGTGGTTCATCTTCTAGCCCTTTCATTTTACATTTGTATTTTTTTCATTTTTCTGCATGTGAGTCATATTTTGAATTAAAAGTATATATATATATATTAATTTAGAAATGTTATAATTTATATATATTTGTTCAGAAAGATACATATAAAATATTGGAAGAACAAGTGCCAAAGTGAAAATTATGGTTACTTCTGCATAGCAGGATTATGATTTTTAATTACTTCCTTTTGTGCTTGAATTGACCTTGAGAGGTTGAGTTTGTTTAAACAATAGATTAAAGTGTGACAGCGTCACTCCTGGGGGGGCAAATCTGTTTTCAATTTAAATCCGTTAATGTTTTTACAACTGAGTGCCGGCAGGCTAAGTTAACAAGCGTTTATTGACTCCTATGTAATGGACACCAGGCTAAATGCTAGAACAATAGAGATGAAAAAGTTATTCACCGCCCTCAAGGATCTTGTCAGGGAAAGTAAGCCCACGTGTACACAAATAAAATACACGCCAACTGTGACATTTCAGGACAGAATCCTATGTGAAAATCAGTCGCCGTGACAGGGAAGCTCCAGGAAGGCTCACAAGAGAGGAACTCCTGAGTTGGACCTTGGGAAGCTGGAAATGAGCAGGACTCTGCAGGGGTTCCTGGGCATGGGGAGCCTTTCTGTTCCCTGAAGCCTCAGTGACCTTCCAAAGGGCAAATTTGGACAGCTGCTAATCTGGGAAGGGATGCCGTCAAGGGAGGAACAGTAGTCCTTGGGGCAGGACCCTGGTTCCACCTCAGGGGACACACACAGCAATCGGGCTTTCCTCGTGGCTCAGAGGGTAAAGAACCCACCTGCAAAGCAGGAGACCCGGCTTCAGGTTCCATCCCTGGGTTGGGAAGATCCCCTGGAGAAGGGGATGCCTATCCTCTCCAGTATTCTTGCCTGGAGAATCAAATGGACAGAGGAGCCTGGCAAGCTATAGTCCATGGGGTCGCAGAGAGTCAGTCACAGCTGAGTGACTAAGGACACAAAGAATTAAAACCCAGCAACTGGAAGATGTTGGCATTCTCCCTATCAGGGAAGACCACAAGAGGCCAGACTAAACCAACCAGAGAAGCTCATCAAGGTGACTTGAGGGGCTTCCCTGGTGATCTGATTGGTTAAGAATTTGCCTTGTGATGCAAGAGACACCTGATGGATCCCTGGTCCTGGAAGATCCCGAGTGCTGTGGCACAGCTAAGCCGGTGAGCCGCAACGCCTGAGCCCACGTGCAGTAACTGCAGAAGCCACGTGGAGACAGCGCTTCCCAGGCGGCGCAGTGGGAAAGAAAGCTCCCGCCAGTGCAGGAGACGTGGGCTCAGTCCCTGGGTCAGGATGATCCCCTGGAGAAGGAAACCGCAACCCACTCCAGTATTCTTGTCCGGAACATCCCATGGCAGAGGAGTCTGGCGGGCTGCAGTCCATGGGGTCACAGTCGAACACAGTTGGGCGATTGAACATGCATGTGGAGACAAGGGAGGAACAGTCAAGAAACAGTAAGGCAGCCTTGGGGAGCGTTCCTGGCTCCCCCTCAAGGGATATACCTAACAATATCTTGGAGCTGTTTTGCAGATATTGAAACCATCACCAGGCGGGAAACATTAAAGATATGCTGTCCATAAGCACATAGACCCCAGACTGGTTGGAACCAGAAGGCTGATGATGCTGACTCCCACTTACCTCACCACCAACCAATCAGAAGAAAGTCCACAAGCTGACCACGCCCTCCCGGAGGCATTAATATGAAACTCACTACCGGCTCCAGGTCAGGACACACAATTCTGAGGGCTCTAGACAGCTGTGGCCTCGTTTGCCTGGCAAAGCAATAAATCTAGTCCTTTCTACTTCATCCAAAACTGTGTCTCCAAGACTTAATTCAGTGTTGGGGGACAGAGGCTGATTTGGCTTCAGGATCTTGATGGATTTCAGGCAGAGAAGCAACTTGGTTGTGTCTGCTTTAGAAAAACGACTCAGTACAGCAACTATATTTCAGTTAAAAAAAAAATTACAAAAGAATCTCCCAAACCAAAGAACAAATAAACAAAAAGCAGAATGGCTCAGCGAACAGAAAGAGACAGACCTAAAAGGAGGGAAACTATTCAGGAGGTAGGTACCCCTCCTTCCACTAACAGAGGCTAAAGGGACAGCCTGGGCTATGGCCTGGAGAATGCAGGGAAGGGAAGCGGCTGATGCTGAGTGAGGACGAGACAGGAGCTGCGGGTGGTCTCCAGGCCAGCCTGCTCGGCTTTGTGAAGGGTCGCTTCCCCTATGAAAGCAGAGGGTGGACAGCATCTCTGATGTAGGCTTGTCAGCACTTTGCAGGAGGCAGGAAGAGGATTGTCTGCTTGCTAACTTGGTGGGGAGCTTTGAGTCTCCCTGGCTCTCAGATAGACACATGGTTCCCAAGCAGAGTTATGCTTCTTTTGTATGAAAATGAGAAAATTTGTGTCACATCTTTGATGAGAAATTTTGCTTGAATGTTTAAATTTAACTCGCCAAACTCAGAGATTAAGTATCACTGTGCAAAACTTTTCCATTAATCTTTGCAGATATTATGTCACAGAAGTTAGTGACAAGATCTTCTGGAGGCTCTTGGGCCCTTTATCTGCCACCATCGTCATCTTTTTTTTTTTCCCCTGTCAAATGAAAGTATTTATCTTCCCCTGGCCAGACTGGAGTGATTCCCTGGTACACCAAATTCATCACTGACTGACTCATGGGTAAATATTCCTTACATGAGATTTATTTCCATCCCCAATAGTTTTCTCCTCCATCTAAACAAGGAAAAAAACACATTCATTTTCCTTAAAAAAAAAGAAAGAAAAGATCCTTTGAAAATTTGATGGGGTGGGAAAGAAATGTGAGAGAACTTTTTAAATTTTTAAGATTTAGTTTTGATCCTGTCTTGAGTCTGGGTAAGTCTCTTAACATTCAGCTTGTTGATTTATAAATTATATGGATCTTGTATCCTGGACATTTGGTTTTTTAAGTTCTTGATTTATTTCCTCACTTTGATGGAGATCATCAACTAGAAGTTTCCAGAAAAGGAATTAAGGAAAGATTATTTTTTTGAAAAGTTTTATGTAGGAAGGGCTTCCCAGGTAGCTCAGTGGTAAAGAACCTGCCTGCCAGTGCAGGAGATGGGGTTTGATCCCTGGTTTGGGATGATCCCCTGGAGGGGAAAATGGCAACCCACTCTAATATTGTTGCCTGGAGAATTCCATGGACAGAGGAGCCTGGTGGGCTACAGTTCACGGGGTCCCAAAGAGTCAGACACGACTGATCATGCACACATGCATGTAGGAAAATATGTCTTTTTCCTCAAACTCACATTTTAATGGTGGTATGTCTGGTTAGGACACTAGGTTAGAAACCTCAGAATTGGGAAGACTTTGTTGGATTGATTTTTGGCTTTCAGTGTTGTTGTAAGTAATAAAATACCAATTCCTAGTATTTAGTATATCACTTCTGTTTTTCTTTTTTCTCTGTAGGTTTTACTTCCTTTTCTTATCTCCTAAGTTCTGAAATTTATGCTCATTTCCCATCAACTTTTCCAAGCAATGAGTGGGAACACTCAATTCAGAGACTCAGATCCTTCTGTTCTGGAAAAATTTTCAATATTACTTCTTATATAACGTCCTTCTAGCCTTGTCTTCCTTTCCTGAAATTCTACATGTTAGACCTCCTACACTGATCCTCTAATTGCTTTATCTTTTGCCAAAAGAAAATTTAGAAAGCCACACTTGATATGAAAATTTTGTTGGTCAAAAAACAAACTGAGCTGGGAGATTTCAAACTTAGAACTGGTAGGGATCTCAGTGGCATGACATTACAAGATGGCTTCTAAAGCCAGAATGAAGATGCTGGTTGATCTTCATGATGATTGGTTATTGCAGTGTGGACAGCATGGGATTGGTTAAAAATGATTGTTTTACATCATTTTAGGAGGATGGCAAATTTTGATTATGATTATTAGAAGTATTTATAAGAATTAACTTGTTTCACTTACATAAATGAAATAAACTAGATTAAGTTTTCCTAATGTGGCTTAAGTGGGTTTGTCTGATCAGAGGATCGTCAAACCTGGTCTCCATTTTATTTTATATAATACTTTTCCCCCATGTATCCCATCAGTTGGTCTATTTTCCCAATGCTTTCCTTTATTTTCTCTTTCAATCATTCTATTGAATTTTATTTCTCCTATTATGCTTTTAATTTGCAAGATTCTTTTTTCTATAAAATTTCTGTTACAAACTTTATCTTACAGAATAGCATCCTATTCTTCTTTTCCTGGCTCTTTAAAGATATCAGTTGTAGTTTTCTAACTTTTTCCCCTGCATTTTTCTCTGTTTTCACTGAGGTGAGTTACTTTAAAATATGTTTATTGTGGTCTCTGTCTTTCATATAAAGACTTTAGACGCATGTCTGCGGATTCTTAGATTATTCACTGTTAAGAGATACATCGTAACAGGTGGTTTGAAATCATAACTATCTCTGGGAGGAGTCTGACAGCTCTGTGTCAATTTCACTGCGGACTGTCAATTTCACCGCGGACTGATTTGGTCAGAACCAGGACTTTCTGTTGGGAGATTCCCAAACACCTGTTTATAGACCTTTCTAGTGGGTCATTTGATTTTTCCTGGAAACTTGTCTCTTCCCTGGAAAAAACACACCTGGATACTCTTAATCCAGGAGCCAGGTTGTACTAGCAGAATGGGAAATCCCATATTGCAATGTGTTAAGTCCCAGTTCATTCCCTTGCTTTCAATATAGCCCTCTTCCTGCTAACCCCAAATTAGGAACTGCTCACGTCAGTTTCTCACATCATAATCCTCTAGTTTCCTGCCAGTGAGAGAGAGAGAGGGAATTTTCTGGCTTCAAACAGTGGGATTCTGTTTGTTAAGGAGACTTTCCCAAACCCCCTTGCTTCACCATCCCCTGTGGTGGGAGCTGGCACGCCCCTGCACAAGCCTCTCTGGGGCCTTGCTGCATGAATGGGCCCTGTCTCCCTGGATTCCTTTCCTGTGGAACCCGGCATTCAACTTTCTCAGAGTCCACCAACGCCGCCTTCTACTTTTCATTTCCAAAATTTGTTGATACCTGCCTCTCTCTCGTTCATTGCCCTGGCAGTCTATGCTTTTTGAATTCCAATAATATCATTTTAGAAGGGTGCAGAGGGAGAGAACAAGGATCAACACATGGCTTCAACCCATCATTTTACACCAGAAACCCAGAAGGACTTTTTATTAAAGTGATTTTATTCTGTCATGCCTGAGTTATTTTCGACCATGTGTCACTTCACTACAATCTGAAATCATGATGCTAAAATAAAACTATTTCCTCTGATCTCTCTCTCTGCAGATTTCCCATTAAAAGGCAAATCTTGAATTTGAAATAGAGTTCCAGCTGGCTCGATTTGAGGTGCTAAAATTTGGCTGATCCAAACATATTTTTCCGATTCTTGGAGTCTGTTGCTACTTGATTCCACTGTGAACTGGACATTTTCTTTCACGCACCTTTTAGATGGGCCAGCTCTGCCCGGGTCTGAACGCTGTTGCCTGCTTTGTCCCTGCTATTTGTTTTAATCTGGTGGCTCATTACAGATGACTTGGTAAGGTCCGCTATAGTAAGTGACTGACCACCAAATAGGAGTTTGGAAATAAAATTGTTACTGAATCCAAGCCTGGCTTGCTTTGCTATTCTGTATGAAACTATAATGGTGGATCTATGTCATCATACATTTGTCAAGATCCCATAGCATGTGGCTTCCTTGGTGGCTCAGATGGTGGAGAATCTGCCTGCAGTGCAGGAGACCTGGGTTCGATCCCTGGGTTGGGAAGACCCTCTGGAGAAGGAAATGGCAACCCACTGCAGTATTCTTGCCTGGAGAACTCCATGGACAGAGGGGCCTGGCGGTCTGCAGAGTGTCAAGAGTCAGATATGACTGAACAACTAACAGTCATTTGCAGCATATACACCATAAAAATGTGGTATTTTTTGAATGGATGTAAATTTATTACAACAGTCCACCGTTGCTGGATATTTACACTTTTTCTCTTTATTTTTATTGCAATTAAATGCATTACAATCGATCTCTTTCTGCACAGATTTTTGTGCACATTTTCTCATATATTGCCTATATCCCTCCTAAACTCTAAATTCCTTGTATGTGGGACTTGACGTATCTAATCTTTATGTGCTCAGAACCTGGTACAGTGTGCAGTACCCAGTAGATACTTAATATGTATTTCTTGACTAAATGAATACACTTTCATTTTCTCATGTAGAGTGACCCCATGAGATTTCAAACTATATTTCTGGTCTCTGGTCTCTATATCAGACATATTACATAATGTTATAAGAACTTACATTTAAGTTAAACACACACACACACACACTGCTTTGAAAATCAAACGTGTTTCTGAAAGTACAGCACTAATTTATTTACAAATTCATCTATTGAAATTTAGATACTGAAGTATAGTCAAAGAAACCAGGCATCTAATATGGTCTACCATTTTGAATATCATGCTTTTCCATTTCTTTCTTTTCTGAAGAAAGCAAAACAAATGACCCATGTACTAAGAGCACTTGAGTTGCTAGTGGGCTTTGAGTATGAGTAGGTCCCAGGGCAGACTTAAGTGAATTGCAGAAGGATGGGAGTGGAGTGGAAGCAAATGTTGAAGGGTCTTCTCCTGTAGCCCTCACGTCACTGAGGGCGGGCCTTTGTTCCCTTCCCGCCCCTGTGGGTTTCTGCTTGTTAGAACATTTCTTCTGATGCAACTCCATCCTATAAATACTGAGTGGGTCCTGAAAACTGGAATATAGATAAATAACGTACTCTCTTTTCCCTGAAGAATCTCACAATTTTCAGACATCTTCATACAGACAAATTCAGTTGGATGCTTGTCTCACAATAAAGTCGAGCTTATTTACAGGTCCAAGGGAGTTGTTGACAGACGTTCTGTGAAGACGATGAGACCTCCCTGAACCTGCCTCCTCTTCCTTGCAGCTTTCCCCTGTTACTCCCTGCTATGGGCTTTGACGCCAAACAGGACTTCCTCACTCATCACTGCTCTCCAGATAGCCAAAGAAAGAGATCACATGTCTTCCAAGACTCCTCTGGGTTATACATCTCAGATCCTTTAGCAACTCCTTTCTGACATAATTTCAAGTCCCTTCAGCATCTTAGTCATTCTCCATCAGCTACATTTTTGTTCAGTGAAGCCTGGTGCTTTTGGTGTGTTCTCTATGGCAGGCAGGATTATTAATTTCCTTGATCTCTAGACAGCGTATTTTTTATGCATACAGACTACCAATGAGCTTGGGATTTTTTGGCAGCCAAGTGTAACATTGATTCCTAATGAGCTTATAGGTTACAAACCTTTCCTTTTATGAACCTCTATTGATTTCTGAAACTTAAAGTGCCGGAAATCACATTTGCGATCTTCAGGTCTATCTTGTCAGATGTATTGAGCCCTTAATCCCAGCCTATCACAATGCTGAATTTTCCACCCTGAATCAGTCAATTGTTATACTGGCTATCTCTCTCAGCTTTGATTTATATTAACAGATTTTCTTAAAATGAAAATCAGTCAGAATATGTTTAGTTATATTGAAGGATAAATAAGTCCTAAATCCCAGTGGCTAATAAAAACCCAGAGCTCATTCTCTGATTATATTACGGTCCATGATGAACTGGTGGAGACCCTCTTCCATGTCATCTCACTCCAGGGGCTAGGCAGAGAGAAACCTGCATCTCAAACATTGCTGATCAACATGGCGAAGGAAAAGCTCTGAAGCTCTCACGCCAGAAATGAGATGCCCCAGCCTGGAAGTAATACTCATTACTTTTTCTCATTAGCTGAAATTAGTTTCATGACCTCATCAGTCACACAGAGGTCAGAAATTGCAATTCAATCATGTGCTCAGAGATAGTTAATGAACAGTGCCAATGACTATCACAGCATGATCTCCATGTTCTTGACACAGTAATTAATAAAAATGTTGGCTAGGATAAGACCTAGAGAATATCCCTATAGTATCCTCCTAGAGATATCCTTTAAGATGGGTATGGATGCATTAATCAGTACCCTTTGGGTACATTCTTTCAACAAAGTACAAGGTCAACTGAATGTACTGACTTCTCGACCACATTTTCCAATCTTCCTTGCAGTATATTATGAAAGATTAAGGCAAAGCCCTTGCTGAAATTTGTCTGTAGCAGGTTACACATCTTTGGGTGGTAGAAAGAGCCTTGATTAAAAAAAAAATCTGAGTTATATTCTTTGCTTATCATTCTCTAGACTTATGAACACTGGCAAATAAATATATCCCTCTGAGCCTTAGGGTTTTCTCTTTTTGAAGTTTACAAAATTGTTGTTCAGTTCCTAAGTCATGTCCAACTCTTTGTGACCCCATGGACTACAACATGCCAGGCTTCCCTGTCCTTCACTATCTTCTGGAGCTTGCTCAAACTCATGTCCATTGAGTCAGTGATGTGATCCAACCATCTCATCCTCAGTTGCCCTCTTCTCTTGCCCTCAATCTTTCCCAGAGTCAGGGTCTTTTCCAAGAGTCGATTCTTTGCATTAGGTGGCCAAAGTATTGGAGCTTCAGCTTCAGCATCAATCCTTCCAAAGAATATTCAGGGCTGATTGCCTTTAGGATTGACTGGTTTGATCTCGTTGCAGTCCAAAGGACTCTGAAGAGTCTTCTCCAGTGCACAGTTAGGAAGCACCAATTCTTCGGTGCTCAGCCTTCTTTATGGTACAACTCTCACATCTGTACATGACTACTGGAAAAGTCGTATCTTTGACTATGTGGACCTTTGTCAGCAATGTGATGTCTCTGCTTTTCAACATGCTGTCTAGGTTTGTCATAGCTTTTCTTCCAAGGGACAGGTGTCTTTTAATTTCATGGCTGCCATCACCCTCCACAGTGATTTTGGAGCCCCAAAATAAAATCTGTCAGACTATTAAAAAATCCCTTTGATTTATAAAATGTAAGAAACCTTATCTGGCACTTCCAACCCAATAACTCTTCATAAAATAAGTAAGTACTTTTGGCCATGGTCAACTTTGCAGGTGCTGGGGATCATTAATTCCATTTTTAGATCACCGCTCCCAGATTCTACAGTGGAAGGGAGAGAGCAAAACATAGCGCCAAGTGGGCTGCTGAGTTAAAAATAGATACACGGAAGAAAATGGAGCATTATCTCTGGAAAACATCATGGATTCCTCAGCCGTGAATTCAGCAAGGCATTCCAAGTATAGTAGGCTGCATCGTTGTTTATACTTATTTTCTGCCTTTCCAGTAAGATTACACTTCTGTGTACCATTGATTTTAGACTGAGCTTTGTGATTTACTTTGGCCAATGAAATGTGAGCAGAAGTCATTTCTGATGAACAGAATCATTAACAAATATCACTGCACTGCTCCTTTCCTCAATGCACAAACAATGGCATCTTCCAAGTAGGTTTTCTCCTTCAGGCTAGCTCCGAGAAAGAGGAGCACGCATGGAATAGAACTACAGCCAACTTACACTGGACATGCAACTGACAAATTAACTTTGACGTCAGTCATTGAGACGGTAGGATTGTTTGTTACCAATGCAGTACCTAGTGAAAGTTGGCTGATACTCTAGGCTGACCAATAGGTGGGTGGGACATAGACTAGGGGCCCAAGATCAAGAACTAAAAAACGTTTCAAGAGAGGAGAGATTTTCAAGGTTACTAGGATTGTGAAATCCAGTTTAAAAAAAAATCAAGAAATTGAATAACTGAGAGACCATTTGGGGAGCAGGTAATGCAAGTGCAAAGGGTTTTATAAATAGTAATGAGATAGGTGATGAGAAGACGTTGTGATTAGTGACTTTCCTGGTGGTCCAGGGGTTAACACTTCGTCTTCCAATGCAGGGAGTGCTGGTTTGATCCCTGGTCAGCAAGCCAAGATCCTACATGTCTCACAGCCAAAAAACCAGAACGTAAACCACAGAAGGAATGTTGTAAAAAAATTTTAAAAAAGACTTAAAAAAAGAAAGACGTTATAATTAAAAGACCATTAAATTCTAGCAAATGAATTCAGTGTTAGCTAGAGAAATAGCAATGTCTGAGAACTAGGAAGACAAATACCAAATCAAGGAGTCAGAGAAGAAAGCAGGTGTTAAAAAATGATGATATCCAGTGGAGGGACTTTTGGGAGAATTCCTCTTCTCTTAGATCAATAGCTTTGTTGATACAAGTCTTTGTGCTGAGCTTTGAAGACATCGGATATCTTGATCCCAGAGGAGGTCCGAAGCTAACTCTGGCTGTTTTATCGCAGAGAGGAGTACTGAAGTCTTGCTCTTAATAAATGGCCCTGTCATGCAAAGAGTCTTCCTTGTTCGTGTAGGAGGAGACAGACAGAGACATGCCATCCAGAATTCAAGCACCATCTCCTTGATTGATTGCAAACTACTCACTGAGTCAGTGGTGGAAAAGGCCTAGAGGGCGGGGAGACGGGCTGTCTCTCTCTGATTATAATACAGGATGATAAAATGTGTTCTGCCAAGTGTCTGGGTATTTCTCTTTCTCAAAAAAAAAAAATTGTTCACAGCTTTCATCACCACTTTATCACATTTCTTCACGTAATTGAAGACATGGGGTTGGACTACATTAATCTCTGCTCTGTAAGGCAAGGCTGAGTCCTGATCAACATCTGAAAGAGTGGCTGAATGTAACAGAAATCTCAAAGTGGGTGTTGAGAGGAACGTTGTCTTAACGAATGTGTGGGAAGACATAGAATGATCCATGATGGAAGGAGGGATTTGGCAGTTATTTAAAAAGTAAATTTCATGTTACTCTTCTGCTTGTATTCCTTCAGGGACATCCACATCATTTAGGATAAAGTGGCTTGGTTTTCCATACTCACATTTTGTGGGAGCCACTCTGACTTTCTGTACTGGACCTGGACTTTCTGGGTTTCCCTGGTGGCTCAGATGACAAAGAATCTGCCTGCAATGCAGGAGACCAGAGTTTGATCTCTGGGTCAGGAAGACCCCCTGGAGAAGGGAGTGGCAACCCCTTCCAGTATTCTTGCCTAGAGAATTCCATGGACAGAGGGGCATTGCTGGCTGCAGCCCATGGGGTTGCAAAGAGTCAGACATGACTGAGCTGCTTATATTCCTTCGGGGACATCCGCATCATTTAGGATAAAGCAGCTTGGTTTTCCTTACCCACACTTTGTGGGAGCCACTCTGATGGATCTGTACTTTCTGCCTTTCCCGCCTTTCTTTTCATGGCAAACTCTTGCTTGTCTTCCAAAGCGTAGTTCGAGAGTTCTGCCTCAGACTTTGCTGATTGGCACTGTGATTTCATCCTTATCACCCTGAACCCTGATGGTGAATTGTTTTGTCTCTCTCCTCCATATTAGCATTTAACTAATTAGATTTAACATCAGGACAGAGACCATGCAGAAGTCAATAGAGCCTGGAGCCGTGCATGGCACGGGGCAGAAGCTCAATGAGTGCTGAATTTGTTCTACAGTCTCCTGGCCTGGCCCCAGAGCCGTGGCCCTGATCTCTGAAACTTACTGCTACTTCCAGATACCTTCCTGGCTTCAAGGAAGGAATGAGCACCTCTCTAAGGAAAAAGAGCTTCAGAGAGGGCCAGGAAAGAGTTCCCAGAGGGCCTGAGCTGGACCTGCTGTCTAAGGGATGAGTAGGATTGTATCAGGCACATGAAGTAATAGGAAAGCATGTTCAGCGACAGGAAAAAAAAAGTGTTAGTCGCTCAGCCGTGCCCGACTTTTTGTGACCCCATGGACTGCACCCCACCAGGCTTCTCTGTCCATGGGATTCTCCAGGCAAGGATACTGGAGTGGTTTGCCATTTCCTTCTCTAGAGGATCTTCCCGACCCAGGGATCGAACCCAGGTCTCCTGCACTGCAGACAGATTCTTTACTGACTGAGCTATCAGGAGACAGAAGTACAAAACAAAATGTTACAGATAACAGATTTGACGATTACTTAGCACACACTTTGTGATACTCCTGTTGGGTGCTTATGTTCAGCATCTCTAAGCCTGACCACAGACTTACCATGATGGACCCCTTTTCCAGGCTCCCAAAGGGAACATCCACTGAAACAGTACATTGTTGCTCAGAGAGGCCCAGCGATAAACTCAAGGCCACACAGCTCTCAGATGACCACTGGAATTCCAACCCACTGTGGTCTGATGATAAAAGCCTAAGCGCTTTTCACTGCTGAGGGTTGTAGATGTAGTTTGGAATTAATCTGCGCCTCATATGCACCATCAGTAAAATATGTTTGATCCTGTAAATATTGACATTTCTGTGGGCTCAGCTCTTTCATCAGAGAGCAGCGTGGGCTCCAGAGGTGGAGCGTCCAGGTTCTAGTCTTAACTCTGCCTGGGGTAACCTCTTCGCCTCTCTTTGTTTCCATTTCCCCATAATGACCGAGGGGCCTCCATAAATGATGTCCTTAGCACAGGCATTAGCACACAGCAAAGTCCTCAGTAAAACAATTTTCAGCACTTCTTAGGGATTGCCTTTGAGCTGTTTGCTGGGCCTTTATTTATCTCAATAGACCCTATTGTTTCTTATTTGCTCACTGAATGAATGTTTATTTAAACCTGTCAGAGGTTAGCTGCAGTGCGTTCATTGGCGATGCAGAGACCCATAAGACACAGGGCACCTAGGTATGGCAGGACCAACATTTGTTCAGCTCCTCACGGTTAACAAACACACAGCACTTCCAGTGCTAACTCACCTCCAGGCGCTGCTTGCTGTTTTAGACACAGAAGCAGGCTTGAAACGGGTAAATTGCAAAACCCAAGTTGGGGAGATTGGAAAATGGTGTAACGTGAAGTAAACCAAACGGGTTGTTTGCCTGCTGGAAGGACTAGTGGGGCAAACGGAGAGCAAGAGGAGAAGGGAAGCAGGGAGGCCCAGGGCCACTGCCCAGACGTTTAAGCAGAAGGCACCCTGGCTTCCCTGGTGGTTCAGCGGCCAAGAACCCACCTGCCAGTGCAGGAGACCCGGGTTTGATCCTGGGGCCGGGAAGATCCCCTGGAGAAGGAAATAGCAACCCTCTCCAGTGTTCTGCCTGGGAAATTCCATGGACAGACGAGCCTGGAGGACTATGGTCCAAAGGATCACCAAGAGTCCAACGTGACTTAGCGACTGAACAAGAACCCTGGGCAAAGGTGCCTTCCGTTCTCCTGGGCACTCTCTGATCCTGGATTCTGGAAGGTGTTTGGGCTGTAGTATGAACAGATGCTTGGAACTGTGTTTCTGTTGGGAGACGCTGTGTGTGTGTGTGTTAATGTGTATATTGTCCCATCACAGCAGTATCTGTCTTTCCAACCTTAAATAACTGATTTCTCTAATTTGAGGGCCCTCTTCACTCAGCGATGCCTTTTCAATCACTGTCCAAGAGTAACTGAAGACAGACAAAGAGGAGCTCAGCAAAGCGTGCTGTCAGTAAGCAGCCAGGCCGTCGTCTTACAGAGTTAAATCTAGCTTTCAGATCTCCTTTGCCAATGCCTAGCACTCGCTCTTTGGGTCACGTCGCCTCATTGCGTAGATTTCAGAGGGCTCCTTCAGCAGCATTACTCAGCAGTACTAGCTGCCATTTGCTGACACCTCCATGTTCTTCCTAATCTCTTACCTCACTTTTCACAACAGTAAAATCTCCATTATCTTAGGTCAAGAAAGGAAGGCTCAGAGAATTGAAGTAATGACTTACACCCCCCAAACTCTGAAGGGCAGAGTTTGGAGTCTGGAGTCCAGCCTTGCTGCATACTAGCAATGTCATAGAAGTTTTCCATGCCTCAGTTTCCTCCTCTGTGAAATGGGGACAGCAATGCTTCCATGACAGTGCTGATGAGAAGATTCAGAGACTCGGCACATGGTAAGGGTCTCCAGGTGGAAGTCAACAAGGCCCAGACAGCCTTACTGCCATCCTCGTCTGCCCCCTTTACAAGCAGACGCTGAGGGGCTTGGACGAGAGCCAGCTTTTGGGAGTGTGCACCAAACGCAGTTGTCTGCTTGATCATGCCCCTGCTGAGGTGACTGCTTTCATTCAGAAAGCAAGAGCTTCCCTTCTTTTTTCCAGCTCACCTGGATGAGTTGATTCACCAGCTGCCTGTCGTTCGGGGAGTTTCCTCCTCTCGAGCCAATTAACTTCTCTAATTGTCCATGTCTCCATGACCGTGGGCTGGGAATGTGTAGTTATGAAGCCTCCTCCTGTCTGGTCGTCTGTTCAGCAGAAGAGGTGCTTCAGTTTCTGGTTGTTTGGAAGTTCTCAATACTGACTTCTTATCAGCATCAACAGAACAAATGAGCCGTTAATATTTGCGTGCATTTGACAGCTTAGACCTTGAGATTCTGATTCAGCAGGACCTGGGATTTGTATTTTGCAAAACTGTTTGCATAGTGCTTTGGATGCATAGCCTGGCTGAGAACCACTGGGTGTGGAATCTGGTTGAAGGAGAGTCAGATGTGACTATCAGATGTCCCCTTTGTGTGAGTCTAAATGCCGGGACTGTAAGGCGTGGTTTGAGTGGTGATTTGAACCTCATGCCAGTCATGAGGCGATGAACTTTCATGTAGGTTAGACCATTGAAGGGCTTCCTTGGTAGCTCAGCAGTAAAGAATCCACTTGCCAAGGCAGGAGACGTGAGTTCAATCTCTGGGTCAGGAAGATCCTGGAGAAAGACATGGCAACCCACTCCTGTGATCTTACGTGGAGAATCCCATGGACAGAGGAGCCTGACGTGCTACAGTCCATAGCGTTGCAGAGTTGGACACGACTTAGCAACTAAACAACTTCAAACAGGAAGCCCTTAAAAGGTATTCAAGTAACCATGTTCTCCAGGTGATAAGTTTATGGAAATGACATCTGCTGTAGCGGTTTGACTATTAGAGCACAAAATTGCTTAATTAGAATTATTGAATTGAACTTACCTCTATTGGTATGCAGAGGGGATTCTTCCCTTACATTTAACAAAGTACTAGTTGCATGGCAGGATGTAATTAAAAGCAAATATTAAACTCTTCAAGAGAATCAGCTTGTCATAGGAAAATCTAACCTATGAATTGAATATATATATACTACAGTCTCCAGTGATCGGGGAGGGGATATTCCTGCTTTGCACATGTTTTAGGGATTTTAAAGCAAGATGGAGTGATATAATTTTCAAGATGCCCAAATTGAAGCATCTCAGCATATTTATTCCTTTATTCATTCAGCAAACTTTTCTGACTACCTGCTGTGTGTTGGAGGAGGTCATCAAAATGTGACTGCTGGTTGACCTGAGAGATGACCCTGGGCAGTGGGAGGCTCCTCATCATTGCCCCCCCCCACCACCCCCAATCCCCCCACTCTCCCACCCCACTCTTTTTTTGGAGTGTATATTCCATCCACCATTCAAAGCCAGAGCCATTTCAAAGATGGAGCCTTGAGAGAGCCATCTGGATGGCGTACATGACTGAACCCTGTTAAAGCCTCTTCGTACACTTCTAAGGTTCTGCTGGGAGGTCTCACCTCGTAGCTGCTCAAGACAAGGCTTGTGGGTAAGTCCCCCGGCTTATTAAACAGGACACCTACCAATCTTAGGGCTTCCCAGGTGGCTCAGTAGTAAAGACTCCGCCTGCCAATGCAGGAGATGCAGGAGACGCAGGTTTGATCCCTGGGTTGGGAAGATCCCCTGGAGAAGGAAATGGCAACCCACTCCAGTATTCTTGTCTGGAAAATCCCATGGACAGAGGAGCCTGGCGGGCTACAGTCCATGGGGTTGCAGAGTTGGACACGACTGAGCGTAGCATAGCAGCTACCAGCCTGGGGTGTCTGTCTCTTTCTCTCATCTCTCTGTGCCCTCTGGGGAGGGTGGGGGACCAGTTTATGAACCAACAGTATGTTAGTTATGGAGAAGAAAGAAAACAATCCTTCCCTGTTTTCACGGAACAGGACTGAAAACCGACAGCAACAACAAACGAACACAGTTCAGATGGTTCACTAAGTCAGACGTCCCCCTCTAGCAGTCTGCGTTACTGGGATTAGTCGATCTTGGACGTGAAACAGTGAACAACAGCATAAGCTGCACATGTGGTCTTTTTGCGCTTTCTTCCCTCCGCTCGCAGTGCCCCTTACCATAGTCTCTGCTGGGTAAATTCTACCTTGTCCTTGAAGACTTCCCTGGACAACTGGTCACTGTTTCCCTTTGCTCCTCTGTTTTGTTCATACTTCTACCACGTGGTAGCCTAGTGGCTACGACCCTGGCCTTTGACTTGACTTGTATTCATGCCCACTGCTGTGAAGTATCAGGCAAGTTACTTAACCTCCGTGAGCCTCAGTTTTCCTACCGCACAATGGGGTTAATAATAGTGTCTCACAGGGTTATTATGGAGGCTAAGCAATGTAATGCACATGAAGTGCATAGCATGGGTCGGACAACGAGTAAATGCTCAATAAATGAATCAAATAATAAGCATTTGTGTAAAAGAATTGCCAAAGACAAAAGGCATCTACCTTTCGACCTGTTAGGTGGTTATTTCACAGTGATGGTGATTATTTCACAGTGATGGTGATTATTTCACAGTGATGGTGGTTATTTCACAGTGATGGTGGTTATTTCACAGTGATGGTGGTTATTTCACAGTGATGGTGGTTATTTCACAGTGATGGTGGTTATTTCACAGTGATGGTGATTATTTCACAGTGATGGTGGTTATTTCACAGTGATGGTGATTATTTCACAGTGATGGTGGTTATTTCACAGTGATGGTGATTATTTCACAGTGATGGTGGTTATTTCACAGTGATGGTGGTTATTTCACAGTGATGGTGGTTATTTCACAGTGATGGTGATTATTTCACAGTGATGGTGATTATTTCACAGTGATGGTGATTATTTCACAGTGATGGTGGTTATTTCACAGTGATGGTGGTTATTTCACAGTGATGGTGGTTATTTCACAGTGATGGTGGTTATTTCACAGTGATGGTGATTATTTCACAGTGATGGTGGTTATTTCACAGTGATGGTGGTTATTTCACAGTGATGGTGGTTATTTCACAGTGATGGTGATTATTTCACAGTGATGGTGATTATTTCACAGTGATGGTGATTATTTCACAGTGATGGTGGTTATTTCACAGTGATGGTGATTATTTCACAGTGATGGTGATTATTTCACAGTGATGGTGATTATTTCACAGTGATGGTGGTTATTTCACAGTGATGGTGATTATTTCACAGTGATGGTGGTTATTTCACAGTGATGGTGGTTATTTCACAGTGATGGTGATTATTTCACAGTGATGGTGGTTATTTCACAGTGATGGTGGTTATTTCACAGTGATGGTGGTTATTTCACAGTGATGGTGATTATTTCACAGTGATGGTGGTTATTTCACAGTGATGGTGATTATTTCACAGTGATGGTGGTTATTTCACAGTGATGGTGGTTATTTCACAGTGATGGTGATTATTTCACAGTGATGGTGATTATTTCACAGTGATGGTGATTATTTCACAGTGATGGTGATTATTTCACAGTGATGGTGGTTATTTCACAGTGATGGTGGTTATTTCACAGTGATGGTGATTATTTCACAGTGATGGTGATTATTTCACAGTGATGGTGGTTATTTCACAGTGGAGATCTTGACGGATGCATGTCCCCACACTTACCGAGCAGTTGGAAGTGTCAAGGGGGACTTTGTTTTCCAGTGAGGTATGGTATGCTGATCTCTGTACGGTGATAGCTGTACTTTTCAAAGGCAGAAAGACGGAGAAGTCAAAGTGCTTCTTGGAACGTGCTGACTGGGATCCAGGCAATGCAGCCCCAACTTCAGGGTGTGTCTGAGACTTGGTTCTGCTCATTCTCCACTATCCTGGTGTCAGCGGCTATCACAGGGGTGAGCGCGGATCCAAGGTGGACCCATCAGGGTCCTCTCCTTGAGTCATGTGGAGAGCCTGGGCAGGAGAGGCTGGATGTCCCTCCTGATTGATCATCAGCCGTTTTTCCTCCTCTCTCCTCACTGGTGTGTGTGTGTGTGTGTGTGTGTGTGTGTGTGAGGCGCTCAGTCGTGTCTGACCCTGTGACCCCATTGACTGTAGCCCACCAGGTTCCTCTGTCCAAGGGATTTTCCAGGCAAGAGTACTGGAGTGGGTTGTCATTTCCTTCTCAACTACTTACTGCTGCAAGGAGCAAAACCAGCTGCACTAGATGTGAATTGGGTCAACATACGGGAGACAATAGTCTTGACCATGTTGTTTGAGTCCACGGAATCCCTGGGCCTTTTTTTCCCTTGGAGTTCCTACCTAGATGATACATTCATTTTTTTTAAAGCTTAAAGTAGCTTGAATGAAGCTTTTTTTTTTTTTGGCTGTACAGTATCTTAATTGTGGCATGTGAGATCTAGTTCCCTGACCAGGGATCAAACCCAAGAACCCCTGCACTGGGGACTCAGAGGATTAGCCACTAAATCCCCAGGGAAGTCCAGAATTAAGCTTTTCAGTTCAAGATCCACTGTCTTGAATAAATGGTTCATAACTTTCACCATGGTCTTATGAGTTAAACACTATCCCTCTCTTCTTTTTAGGTATAAAATCAGAGGTTACCTGTACAAAAATACACAGCTACTAAATGGTAAAATAGGTTGCAAATTCAGGTCTGCCTGGTTCTAAAACCCTCACTGCCTTGATTACTTCTATCACTTCTTTTGACATGTGGCCTTGACTCATGGTCTCGACCTTCCCAAATGCCAGTTTGTGGAGAAGGGGAAGGGGCTGTCATTTTCCTGGGTCCCAGGTTACCCTGTCTTAGCAGTATCAACGTGTCTTTGCTCTTTTGTATATTAAGTTCCCTCTTTAGTCAAATTCAAATTTATTTGTAGACTCTTCTATTTAAACTCCTCCTCACTCCCTTTCAAGTAACTCAGGGCCTGTAAAGGAGCCTCCTCCCAGGCTGCCTGTGACCCAGGCAATGATGGGCCCATTAATCTTGCAGATATGAGGGAGGTTGGGACCCTTCCCCAGATGGCTTTTTCTTAGGAGACAGTAGAGACTGCCAGGACATGACCGGAACTGAAATGGCAGTGGCCTGTTTAGGGCAGGAAGGTTTGGGAGGTCTAGGATGAAAACCAAGGTGGCTGCTTTATTTAATTAGTTTATTGACACATTATATCAAGAGTGAATATAATGGTCCTTGATTTCATAATTTGTGAGATATGAGTGGTCACTGGCAACCCGAAGAGAAATTCTAGCAGAGAGGAAGAGATCCAAAATATATGCTTACATGTATGTTTTATATTTATATCAATGATTCAGGTTATACTCAGCTGTGCTTGTAGCTGGACTCTTATAACTATCTACTATTTTCCTATTTCATATTAAAGGCTACAAGTTATAATAGTATCCTTTAGGATTCCAGTGTCAGTTTTATTCATGAGATAGTTTTTCAAACTCTTATGGAGGAGCTAGAATTCTATCCCCAATCTGCATCTTAAGGGATTCTGCGTCTGCTTTTACATCTATATTTTAAGGATAGTACAGGTTATAATTTTGGATGAAGTTTCTTTCATTTTGATGAACAACCTTATAAGTCTTCTCAGTCCCTTCTCTGAACTAACTCCTACTCAAACCTTGGTCTCATGTCCTTCAGGAAGTTTTAAATTTCTTGGCACTAACATCTCTATTTTCCAATATTCAGCACAGTTGCAATTTTTTGTTCAATGTTACCTTTCTGGCTAGATTGCAAATACAGAGCAATGCCTAAAACAGGGTCTTGCTCATCTGTGTTTATCAAACTTCTGTTGAAAGAGTCGGGGACTGCAGTCTGTGTCCTGTCGTCAGAGTTGTTCACGTCGTTTGGGCTGGTTGGGAAGTAAAAATGTCCTCTATGCCGGTAAGCGTCACCCGTGCCAAACCTACACTGAGCCACTACCCCGCAGAGGAATCCATCCTCTTCCTCAGGAGTCAGGGGGCAGAGAGAAGGCTGTGAACCATCGCACACCTGGACTTCTTTCTAGTACTGATCCCACCGTATTATAGGTGTAATATACATGTAATAGATGTAAAAGCATATTTTATGTAAATTAATTAGTTATTCCTCTCAACATCCCATGCAAAGCACTCTTCCATTTTAAATTTGAGAAAACTGAGGATCACAGGGATTTTAAGTAACTGCTAAAGACCTCACAAGTGAGACCCTAAGCAGTAAGACAGATTTCAAACTCAGACAGCAGCAACAAAGACCACTCTACCAATACTATTTCTCCATGTGTGTTTGAATTAAATTAAATTTGAGATGAACAAGTATTCCCTGTCTGAGGCCTCAAGAGAAAGAGACACCCCTTATTTTAGACAAGGTAAGATGGGTGAGGGCTTCCCTGATAGCTCAGTTGGTAAAGAATCTGTCTGCAATGCAAGAGACCTGGGTTCGATCCCTGGGTTGGAAAGATCTGCTGGAGAAGGGCTAGGCTACCCACTCCAGTATTCTGGGGCTTCCCTTGTGACTCAGCTGGTAAAGAATCTTCCTGCAATGCGGAGACAGGGTTCGATCCCTGGGTTGGGAAGATCCTCTGGAGAAGGGAAAGGCTACCCACTCCAGTACTCTGGCCTGGAGAATTCCATGGACTGTATAGTCCATGGGGTTGCAAAGTGTCAGACATAACGGAGCGATTTTCACTCACTCAAGATGGTTAAGATAGGCCCGCCTTTGTGACAGGTCAAGTATGCACGTAACATCATATCTTAGAATGTGAGCATCTGCAGGAGTTCAAGCTCAAGTGGGGTGCCCTCCTGTTGGGAAAGCAATGAGCACCTAGGTGGTAGTGGTGATGGGGTGACAGTCCCATGATACGTGAGGTCGCTTTATCATAGTGGTCAAGAGCAAGCGTTGTGAAGGCAGAAGACAGACTGACTACTAAACACTCAGTCCACAACCTTTATCCATTGACACTGTGTTAGAGTATTTTGAGTGTTTAGAACAAATGCTACATATCCATAAACATCAGGACACTAACACTTGTGCAATCTTCAGGAGCGGATGTCCTGCAGAGGCAGGAACCAGACCTGTTCTGCCTTCTAGTGAGCTGGTCCTCCTTCCCCAGCATGTCTGGGACCCAAGGCTGCCACACCTGTCGGGGTATCCGACCCCCAGAGAAGGATGTGCTTTGCCGAGCAGAGGGCTGAATCCTACCTGCGCTGCTCGTGGCTGTTTCTGTGAAGAAGTTATGTCTCTTTCCATTTCTCTTATCCAGTAACCCACACAAGGCTCTCTCCAGCTAATTGAATTGGCTAGAAGGCTGCCTTCGGTGATTAGATGTCCTGCAGCCTGAGCTGAGAGGAAGAAGGGAACAGGCAGAGAAGCAAATGTCTTGGTGAGCGCAATTCAATCTGCTGCTAAATTTAATCTGCGTGTTTCTGCTTTCTGTTCTCATTCAACCACCTGCAGTGATATGTTTAAAATGCTCCTGACGCATCAGCAAGGTAGGCACCGTGCCAGGACCAAGGCTGCCCATTTTTGCTTCATTTTATGTATAACCCGAGTGAATATCAGGTAGGGTATTTTTCTTTTCTTGCCACATCTGAGATTTCAAATTGCTGATGAAGACAGGATAGCAGTATCTGCCCCAAATGTGATATCTAAAATAGGTTTTCACAGTGTCAGCCTCCCTGCCTCCATCCCACAGATTTTCCCCTGCCCAGAAGATAGCGGCAGGCCCTAAGTACTCAGCGTTAGAGCTCTAACCTCAGATTATATCACACACATTAATCCCTATACAAATGGCATGATACAACATTTATTTAAAATTTCATGTAGTAAAGTGTAGCTGAGCTGAAGTTGTGTTGACACACAGTTAAGTGCATATTTGTTTGAATTTAAGGTTTCTTTTTGTATTTTGCAGTCGATATATCCTCCTTGTCAGGTCTTAGACCTCTTATGTAGGCCTCCGAAGAGCTCATAGGTCCCAAGTCCTTTGCGCACGTGTGGGCCACACTGGGAGCTTCAGAGATGGTATTCTGTCGTCTGCCCACCATTCTGAAGTTTCCTAAAGTAGAAGCAAAGAATGTTTATGTCATGGCTCAACACACAGGCTTTGGCATCAAGCAAGTCCAAGTCTGTCTGCTCAGAGAATCAGTTTCTGAGAACAGAATCTCAGTTTTTGCCTTTGTTAAAATCTGGACGATGATGGTGTCTACTCACTACTGTTATTTGGATAGTATCTGTCCTGCTTTCTACTCTGACATCTCGGCGGGGCTAAATTACATTTCCCAGAATTGCTTTTCCTGGACATTTCCTGTTAGTGAGTGAGTGAAGTCGCTCAGTCGTGTCCGACTCTTTGTGATCCCATGGACTATAGCCTACCAGGCTCCACCATCCATGGAATTTTCTAGGCAAGAGTACTGGAGTGGGTTGCCATTTCCTTCTCCATGGGATCTTCCCGACCCAGGGATCGAACCCAGGTCTCCTGCATTGTAGGCAGACGCTTTACTGTCTGAACCACCGGGGCGGGCCCCCGTAGAGATTCCAGTAGGAGATTTGCCAAGTGCATGTTGAGCAGCAGGCATTTTGTAGTCCCCACATGTTGTCACTTACCTGCTGGTTCACCTAACTGGAGGGAAGTAATAACCAGTCCTGCAAAGATTCTGTGTGTGCTTGCTTAGTTGCTCAGTGGTGTCTGACTCTTTGCGACTCCATGGACTATAGTTTGCCAGACTCCTCTGTCCTTGGAGATTGTCCAGGCAAGAATACTGGAGGTCAGTTGCCATGCCCTCCTCCCTTGACAAAATCCTCCTTCAGCTTCTCTGACTCCTAGGCCAGGTATGTCTCATTTAATTTCAGGACAAGGCACCTGCAGGACAAGATCAGAAGCAAAGATAACCTGGCATGGTTTCAGTCCCTTCTTGTGGGTTTTGGTTCATTCTTTCTCCTCCTGAGTCTATATCCATCTTTCCTCCCTGACTGCCTCCCCTAATGGCTTTATGCTCCAGCATCAGGTGTGAAGGCAACCAGCTCTTATGATTGTGTAAGGTCAAATTCCTGCAACAAATCCCCTTCTATATTTATAGTGGTTCTGTTTCTCTGATCAATTCCTGCCTGAAATAGAACTTCTTGTTGTTTGACTGAGATAAACCTTGTAAAGTGCATAGTAGCAGATGTGGCATATAGTCAGTGCTTGATAAACACCTCCATTACAACCCCCAAAGATGGATATTATTTCATGGGTACAAATTTAAGTCCAGTACCTGTTACATAGCAGATGCTCCACACAGACTTGTTGAATGTTTTTCAACACAAGAGAAACAGGACTATATGTGGCAATACATGGGAGTTGAGGGGGAGGTGGTAGAATCAGTTGAGTAATAGGACATCTATATTTAAGGAAACTATTTTAAAGAGATGCAATGTATCATTTCACATTGATAGAATGATCACCTAGGGCAACATCAGATGCTCTAAATTTAAACACTTGCCAATTATGTTCCTTGGGACCAGTGTGCATGAACAGTTAGATTGATACCTAATAAGTGTGTGTAAATAAAAATAGGTGCTCCTATGGTACTTGATAAGGAAATTATTTTCTTGTGGGGTTTTGCACATCTGACAAGCCTCTCTTCCTCCCCTCTCTCTGTCCGTGGTCTCTGTGTCCTGAGTGAGGGTTTCTTCCTCTGGTGTGGCCTTCTTGACCCTAGTGAATTTCACTTTTATTTTTTCCCTCCCACCCACATCATCATGGCTATTCCTGGGTCTTCTCCTCAGCCTAGACTGCAACACCTCTGAAAGCTTAAGTCCAATTGTTCTGGTTATTTACTGCTGCCTAAAAAAATATTGCATAGGAACCTGGAATCTTAGGTTTATGAATCAAGGTAAATTAGAAGTGGTCAAACAGGAGATGGCAAGAATGAACACTAACATTTTAGGAATCAGTAAACTAAAATGGACTGGAATGGGTGAATTTAACTCAGATGACCATTATATCTACTACTGTGGGCAAGAATCCCTTAGAAGAAATGGAGTAACCCTCATAGTCAATGAAAGAGTCCAAAATGGGTACAATCTCAAAAATGACAGAATGGTCTCTCTTCATTTCCAAGGCAAATCATTCAATATCACAGTAAACCAAGTCTATGCCCCAACTGGTAATGCTGGAGAAGCTGAAGTTGAATGGTTCTATGAAGACCTACAGGACCTTTTAGAACTAACACACCAAAAGGATGGCCTTTTCATCATAGGGGACTGGAATGCAAAAGTAGGAAGTCAAGAGATACCTGGAGTAACAGGCAAATTTGGCCTTGGGTTACAAAATGAAGCACAGCAAAGGCTAACAGCATTTTGCCAAGAGAACGCACTGGTCATTGCAAACACCCTCTTCCAACAACACAAGAGAAGACTCTACACTTGGACATCACCAGATGGTCAATACTGAAATCAGATTGATTATATTCCTTGCAGCCAAAGATGGAGAAGCACTATACAGTCAGCAAAAACAGGACTGGGAGCTGACTGTGGCTCAGATCATGAACTCCTTATTGCCAAATTCAGACTTAAATTGAAGAAAGTAGGGAAAACTACTAGACCATTTAGGTATGACCTAAATCAAATCCCTTACGATTATACAGTGAAAGTGACAAATAGATTCAAGGAATTAAATCTGATAGACAGAGTGCCTGAAGAACTATGGATGGAGGTTCGTGACATTGTACAGGAGACAGGGATTAAGACCATCCCCAAGAAAAACAAATGTAAAAAGGCACAATGGCTGTCTGAGGGGGCCTTACAAATAGCTGTGAAAAGAAGTGAAAGGCAAAGGAGAAAAGGAAAGATATACCCATTTGAATGCAGAGTTCCAAAGAATAGCAAGGAGAGATAAGAAAGCCTTCTTCAGTGATCAGTGCAAAGAAATAGAGGAAAACAACAGAATGGGAAAGACTAGAGATCTCTTCCAGAAAATTAGAGATACCAAGTGAACACTTCATGCAAAGATGGGCTCAATAAAAGACAGAAATGGTATGGACCTAACAGAAGCAGAAGATATTAAGAAGAGGTGGTAAAAATACACAGAAGAACTATACAAAAAAGATCTTCATGACCCAGGTAACCATGATGATGTGATCACTCACCTAGAGCCAGACATCCTGAAATGTGAAGTCAAGGGGGCCTTAGAAAGCATCACTCTTAACAAAGCTAGTGGAGGTAATGGAATTCCAGTTGAGCTATTTCAAATCCTAAAAGATGATGCTGTGAAAGTGCTTCACTCAATATGCCAGCAAATTTGGAAAACTCATCAGTGGCCACAGGACTGGAAAAGGTCAGTTTTCATTCCAATTCCAAAGAAAGGCAATGCCAAAGAATGTTCAAACTACTGCACGATTGCACTCATCTCATACGTTAGCAAAGTAATGCTCAAAATTCTCCAAGCCAGGCTTCAACAGTACGTGAACCATGAACTTCATGTTCAAACTGGATTTAGAAAAGATAGAGGAACCAGAGATCAAATTGCCAACATCCGTTGGATCATAGAAAATACAAGAGAGTTCCAGAAAAACACCTACTTTTGCTTTATAGACTACGCCAAAGCCTTTGACTGTGTGGATCACAATAAACTGTGGAAAATTATGAAAGAGATGGGAATACCAGACCACCTGACCTGCCTCCTGAGAAATCTGTATGCAGGTCAAGAAGCAACAGTTAGAACTGGACATGGAACAACAGACTGGTTCCAAATTGGGAAAGGAGTACGTCAAGGCTGTATATTGTCACCCTGCTTATTTAACTTATATGCAGAGTACATCATGTGAAATGCTGAGCTGGATGAAGCACAAGCTGGAATCAAGATTGCTGGGAGAAATGTCAGTATCCTCAGATATGCAGATGACACCACGCTTATGGCAGAAAGAGAAGAGAAACTAAAGAGCCTCTTGATGAGAGTGAAAGGAGAGTGAAAAAGTTGGCTTAAAACTCAACATTCAAAAGATGAAGACCATGGCATCCAGTCCCATCACTTCATGGCAAATAGATGGAGAAACAATGGAAACAGTGACAGATTTTATTTTTGGGGGGCTCCAAAATCACTGCATATGGTGACTAGCCATGAAATTAAAAGACACTTGTTCCTTGGAAGAAAATTTATGATCAACCTAGACAGCATATTAAAAAGCAGAGACATTACTTTGCTGACAAAGGTCCATCTAGTGAAAGCTATGGTTTTTCCAGTAGTCATATATGGAAGTGAGGGTTGGGCTATAAAGAAAGCTGAGAGCCAAAGAATTGCTGCTTTTGAACGGTGGTGTTGGAGAAGATTCTTGAGAGTCTCTTGGATTGCAAGGAGATCCAACCAGTCAATCCTAAAGGAAATCAGTCCTGAATATTCTTTGGAAGGACTGAAGCTGAAGCTGAAGCTCCAATACTTTGGCTACCTGATGCGAAGAATCAACTCACTGGAAAAGATCCTGATGCTGGGAAAGATTGAGAGCAGAAGGAGAAGGGGATGACAGAGGATAAGATAGTTGGATGTCATCACTGACTCAATAGACATGAGTTTGAGCAAGCTCCAGGAGTTGATGAAGGACAGGGAAGCCTGGTATGCTGCAGTCCATGGGGTTGCAAAGAGTTGGACATGACTGAGTGACTTAACTGAACTGAACGGAATAAAATATCCCTAGGTTTTCCCAGATGGATCAGTGGTAAAGAATCCTCCTGCCAATGCAGGAGATGCGAGTTCAGTCCCTGGGTTGGGAAGATCCCCTGGAGAAGGAAATGGCAACCCACTCCAGTATTCTTACCTGGGAAATCCTTTGGATAGAGGAGCCTGATGGGCTACAGTCCACAGGATCGAAAAAGAATTCTGACATGCTCCATCACTAATTCCTTATCTTTCCTGTACCTTCAGTGTCTATTTTTAATGCTCTTTCTTATCATCAAGTTGGAATATCAACCACAGAAACAGTGAATATTTATTGTTTACAAAGTGTCAGACACTATCTGTGCACTTGCCATTTTGTGACTTATTTATTAATACTTGCAACAATGATTAGTATTGTTATTATCTCCACCTTTACAGATCCTGTGACATTAAGGAATATACTCAAGGTCACTTGAGTAGCTTTTGTGTGGAGCTGGGACTACGTCTAGAGCTTGAATTATAATACATGCTGAAAGTGAAAGTGAAGTTGCTCAGTTGTGTCCAACTGTTTGCAACCCTGTGGATGGTAGCCTACCAGGCTCCTCCGTCCATGGGATTTTCCAAGCAAAAATACTGGAGTGGGCTGCCATTCCCTTCTCCAGGGGATCTTCCCAACCCAGGGGTCGAACCCAGGTCACCCACATCACAGGCAGACGCTTTACCGTCTGAGCCACTAGGGAAGTCCATAATACATGCTCTTCACCACATATTGCTCCAACACATGTAGAAATGTTCCAGAAAGAAATCCAAGATATTTTTTTTCAACCTTTAGCTATTGTCCCATCTCTCACATTTTTTTGAATCATCTTCACACATTATCTTTTCCACTTCCTCCCTTCATCTTCAGCTGCTCGCAGCAGACCACAGAGACAGCCCGAGCACCCGGAACCCCCATTTAGACTTCAGCCCTGGTCTGACTGGGGCCCCGCTGCCGCTGAGTGTGTCCTGTTCCGCCCTACCTTCATTTCCTCCTGAATCTCCTCCCGCGCCTCGGGCCCCTCCGCGGTCCCCTCCGCCAGCCCCCCTCCCTCTGCTCTTCTCTTAACAGCTCTGGTTCCTCAGGCTTCTCTCTGTGGCCAGGTCTCCTTACTCTGCATGGGTTCACTGCAGGCAGACGCCCATCTGAGCCACCGGGGTCTCCGGGGTGAATTCACCTCTCCTCAGCGCTGCCCTTGTACACACTCCACCCTGATTACTCTCAAATGCAGACTTCTCGCTCAGATTTCATTTGAGCTGCAGCTCCATTCATGAAGCTGCTGAGTGGGGACTTGGTTGCTTGATGGGCTGAGTTACCCTGTTGGAGGGGTTGGTGGGCCAGGGAGAGGCTTGGGAAGGTAGGCAGCTTGTGACAAAATCCTTGGGAAGCTGGAGAGAACAAATAACAGAGCTGGATCAATACACGAGTTGGTCAGAACTCAATGACAAAGGTTTGGGACGCCTGTATAAACCTGTAGGTGGTCTGTGCATGAGGAAATGACATGTTCCATATATCAGTAGATGGGGTCAACATGGGCCACGTAGAAACCACAGATGAAATACGTACAAAACCGTGCTGACCCTTTTCCTGCTGGAAGCTTGCTGCTCTTGTTCTTTGAATTAGAGCCTATATGTGGAATCTAGAAAAATGGTACAGATGAACCTATTTGCAGGGCATGAATAGAGACAAAGATAGAGAATGGATGTGTGGGTACAGGGTGGGGGAATGAGAAGAACCGGGAGGTTAGGACTGATGTATACACACTACCATGTATAAAATAGATGCCTGGGGGAAGCTGCTATAACAGCCCAGGGAGCTGAGGTCAGTGCTCGGTGGGGACCTGTGAGGGGACCTGGGGGCTGGGAGGGAGGCTCAGGAGGGGGGGATGCATGTCCGCATGCAGCTGACTCACTTCGCTATACCGCAGAAGCTAACACACCATGGTAAGGCCACAAGGGCCCAGTAAAATCACGCGCGTGGCCGCCCACATCCCTGATCGCCCAAATCAGGTTCTGGCTCATTTGCTGTTTTCGCTCCCCTCATTAAATTCGACCGTAAGTCCTGTTGATTGTGCTTCCTAATTACATTTTGAATTCACTCGGGCCTCTCGTCACTTCTATTTCCATGAGTCAGGCCATCACCATTACCTGTCTGGACTCTTCCAACAGCCTCTTAACTTATCCCCAGATGCCATCTGACTGTCCTAGAATGACTATGTAAAGTGTAACTGTGATAGTAGAGCCCTACTTTCCCTTTCTGAAATAACACCAGCTATTCCCACTGCTTGCTGCATGAGACCCAGATTCCTCAGCATGGCAAGCAAGGCCCTTTCTCATGTGGCCTGTGACTCCCCCTCCAGCTCCTCCCTGCCTCATCCTCCCCGTGCTCCCAGAGGCTGCGTGTCCCGGGACGCGTTGCCGTTCCTCGGCATTCACACCCTGGCCTGCTGCTCCTCCTGGACAGCTTGTCTGGTCTGACAGCCTGCTCACCCCTCCCTGTCCTCCTGTCTCCACTCTGCTCACCTTCTGGAAGCCTTCTCTGGGTGCATTCTGGGGCCGGCTGTCCCCTTCTGTGCCCGGGAAGGGTCCTGGACTGTGGGAGAAGGTGTCCTCCTCTCTGGGGCTAAGTTCCCGGAGGGCCAGGACTGGCTACGGTATCTGTATCTATCCACAAGAGATCCCAGAGTTAGCCAGGCCAACTCTTTTCAGCCCTGAGAACCTTACCCAAGCATCCTTACCGTGGGTGAGGCCCTTCCTATTCCGAGGGAAAATTACTTAGCCTTTCTATATTACTTCTGAACACTGTATTTGCTCCATTTACGTTATTAATAATAATAACATCAATCAAACACTTATCTATGTGTTCAACTATATGCTAACTGCTTTACTGCAGATTGGAGAGATTATTGCCTTTAATCTTTATAACATGCCCATGAAGTAGTTACTATATGTGCACTTTTTTCTAGAGGAAAAAACTAGAGTTTTGAGGTCCTGTGATAGGCTCAGTAGATACGGCATGAACAAAACCCACAAGGCCTCTGCCTTCTTTAAGTTAGCAGTCTGGAAGGAGGGGTGGACATTAAACTAAAACTCTCATAAGCAATAATAAAAACTTAATATTTCCTAAGACCTTACTATATGTCAGACACTCCTCCAAGCGCTTTCACATACCACCTTATTTAATGCTTATAAAACCCTAGAAATTAGATGATATCACTATCCCCATTTTTCAAGAGGATGGCCAATACAGGGCGATGCTAAGTAACTTGGCCAAGGTCCCAAAGCCAGGCTTTGAGCCCTCCGCCACTTGAATCCTGGGTCTATGCTCCTGGAGAATGACAGGACACCTTCTGAGGGTGTCATTAGGGACCTGGCTTGATTGAGATATGTGTGGAGGGAAGGCTCCCTAGAGGAGGTGACATTCGAGCTGAGACTAGAAAGATCTGCTGGTGGAAGAGAAGCGTTTCAGGCAAACAGAACAGGATTCTTTGGTTTCCTCCTAGAGCAGAATTGTGGTTTACTCATTTTTGTATCACCAGTATTATACACTGTGCATGTAAGCATGTATATGTGTATGTACTATGGTGGTTAGTAAATGGAGATACTCAAACACTTGAAAAACACATATGTTGCTTTGATAAGCATATCTCTTTTGATTCCTTACACATAAAACTGCAAGGTAGGTAGAATAAATATTCCAAATTTCTTTGAAAAGATAAATAACAACAAAACGAGTGCCTTGCTTAATGTCTCCAGACCGCAAAAAGGCAGAAGTGGAGAATCTAAAATCACGTCTCTTTGCGCTCAGTCCATCACGGTGACACCTTCCTTTCAGAGTGGCTCCCTTCTGGTTATTTCTATTGTCCTTCCACAACTTGAGGACCAACTGTGGACCTAGGAGGCTGACTGCATGTGGCCGTAGTGTCTTCAGGACACAGGTTCTCACTGGCAGGGAACTCAGTCTGTCTGCGGGCCGTGTGCACAGTCAGCACCCCGCAACTTTTTACTGAAGCCTGAAGTCTCGGTTTTCTCCCTTGTAAACCAGCAGGTGTCACAATTTATCCAAGAGGAGCACAGGTGGGCTGTGGGCAGGTGATGACCGACCCCAGGAATTCTACCCGAAAGGTCCACACAGGCTATGTTGTCACCTTTCATCGTCTATCTGGTTGACCACCAGTAACCCACACCCCTCCTGTACTGTGAGGTTGTCGCAGGAGGGGGTGAAGTCTTCCAAAGCCTTGGCAACTCAGCTCCCCTTTTCTTTGTCCAAGGACCTTGCAGAGGCCCCGGGCTTCTGCCTGCAATGTGCCTCCTGTCTTCATCTCCTGCGCTCCCCGATGCCTCTTCTTGTTACCTTGAGGGCAAACGCTGGTTGACCTCGGCACTCCAGCTCCTTTATTTTCATAACTACAGGAGGCAAAGTCAAGCCCTGATGGCTGCTTTGCAACCATGCAAAGCTCTGTCTTTTGCAGTTGACATAAGGGCTCTGGATCCCGCTTTTCTGAGAGCCATGATTTCCTGTTGGATCATTGCCGTGGCCAAATGGGGCAACCATGTCTGTGTCATATGGCTCTTCTTGCTCCTGGCTGTGGCTGATCATATCAGAAATGGTATCTCAGGGAGACGATGGGCTGCAGCTAGGAACTGAAGGGTGGAGAAGATTCAGGCAGGCTGAAGGAAGGGACAGGGAAGAGAATGAGGGCGGGCAGGAATGGACAGTGGAAAGCCAGGGGCAGGACAGACACGACTCATGCAGGGGTAACTAGCTGGCTTGACTGGCATCAGCTGGGATTCTTACAGGAGCCTGCAAGCGGCTATGGAAGGAAGAAACAGATTGCAAGGTCTTAAAAGCGATTCTGGATCCATATTCCACACCCCAATTCCACCCTAAAAATGAACACAATGATATAGATGAGGGTTTTCCATTTTCAAAAGAAGACATATGGTGGGTGAGAATGGAAATAATATTTGTCAAATACTAGTGACTATTTGGAGAAGGAAATAGCAATCCATTCCAGTATTTTGGCTGGAGAATCCCATGGACAGAGGAGACTGGTGAGTTACAGACCATGGGGTCACAAAGAGTCGGATACAGCTAAGTTAAAAAAAAACAAACAGTGACTATTATAACTGCTCTGAATACATCATTTACTCCTATCAATAATGCATTTAGTGACAAGGACAGAACTCAGCTTGCAGTGGCTTAAATTGAAGAGGCACAATTTTACATATCATGAGAAATCGATGGCTTCAGCATTGATTCAATATCTTGAGGCTAATGACGCTGACATTCTCTTGGTCACAAGATGTCTCCTGCAACTCCAGACATCACGTCTTTGTTCAAGGCAGGAAGTAGAAGAAAGAGGGAAAGAGCTTCATCTATCCTTTTTTATTAGGAAAACAGAAACATTTCCAGAACCTGCCCTCAGACTTCTGCTTATATCCCACTGCCCAGAACTTTGTTTCCTGGTCATCCCTTGTGGAAAGGCACCCTGGGAAAGTGAGTGTGAAGTTCTTCCAGTCTCTAAAGTAAAAGTGTCTGTTATAATTATGTTATTTATTTCAGATGTTGATATTATTTCCATATTATGTGTGAGAAAATGGAGGCTTCATGAGGAAAAGCATACTAGTGTCTGGGAGGGTTAGAATTCAAACCTTGGACATTCTGATGCCAAAGTCCTTGTCTTTCCTGTGAGCCCTGGCAGGCTCAGACTTGCTCGTGGTCAGGTACATTCTCAGACTTTCTGCATGAAAATCTCTGCTGGCCCTAAAGCAGGCTCCTGAAAATCCTGTATGCTGGAAGGGTGAGAAAGAAAAGGTTGGAACTTCAGAGGATTATTTGATTCTCTTAGAAAGCCCAGGGTTCCTGCAGAGTTGCCAGGCGGAGGTGGTGGCTAGAGCTGGTGAGGAGGAGGAAAGGCAGAAAATTATGTCCTTACTCATTGTTCTAACTGACACCTAAATAAGGTTGGACATGCAGCTCTGGGAGGGGTATATTTTCATGAAGAAAGAACAAAGAGACCTGGAAATTTGATCTCTTAGGCTGGGGGAATTGCTTGATGAAAAATACCACAGGATACTCAAGCTCTCTGCTGCTTCTAGAACAGCGGCTGACCGGCCCTCGTTCATGGGGAGCAGACGTGAGAAATAAAAGGCTCAGTTATGTTTGACTGAATGATGCTTCCTACGGAGCCAGAAACGACAAGCAGTGATTTCCTATCAATCGTCCCTTAGGTGACTATTTTAAAAGCAAATGGTCCCTATTGACATGAAAAAAAAAAAAAAGAAAGCAAGAACATTTCTGGGTATGCATTTTTGCCCTTAACCTAACTGGATATTTGGAAGACTTTGAAATGAAAAATTGCCCGGTTCCGGGAGGGCAGCAGGCAGTAGGGAAGTCTGTGTCAAGGTCATTGGTATGCCTGTGTGAGGAGGGAGCTGTCGGAGAAACTCAGCCTCTCCTGTCTGGCAGGGAGACAAGGTCCTTCTAGGAACGATGACTCGGGCCAAAGCTGTCCCAGTCTACTCAGGCTTTCCAGAGAAGTTGGGAAGGGATTCCTCTTCCCTTGAGCAGCCAGATCTCAGACACATTTCACGTATCCTTTCCGTCAGTGGTGGCTCAGATGGTAAAGAATCTGCCTGCGATATGGGAGACCCGGGGTAGATCCCTGGGTCAGGAAAATCCCCTGGAGAAGGGAATGTCAACCCACCCCAGTGTTCTTGCTGGAGAATTCCATGGGCAGAGGAGCCTGGTGGGCTACAGTCTGCGGAGCCGCAGAGTTGGACACGAGTGAGCAACTTTCACTCACTCCCGTCGGTGAGATTATCTGTAACCAGCTCCCTCTGTCTCCACATTGTTTCAACAGTCATGTTGCCTGAGCAGTGCCTCTGAGGTTTTGGAGACCTTTCATGGGCCAGGGCAATGGCAGGAAAGGTAAAGTTCAGAGAAATGATATGAAAGGGGAAGAGAATTTGCCACCTCAAAATGTACCTCTTTGGCATAAGAATCACTTTGATTATTTTTAAGAAATAGCTGACTACTGGAGAAGCTCTGAGTGAAGAAGCCACCCTTTTGTAAGGGCCTGGTGGCTCAGTGGCAAAGAATCTGCCTGCCAGTGAAGGGGATGTGGGTTCGATCCCTGGCTAGGAAGATGCCCTGGAGAAGGAAGTGGCAACCCACTCTGGTACTCTTGCCTGGGAAATCCCATAAGTGGAGGAGCCTGGAGGGCTACAGTCTGTGGGGGTCACAAAGGTCAGATAGGGCTTCGTAACTAAACAACAGCAACAAGAAATATCTAGAAGCGAAATCTCCTTGTGTAAGGGTGTCTTCCTCTTGGTACCCAGAAAATAAGAATGGCCGAATCTCTAGAAATGTATCAATGGAGAAGGAATGGATTTACTCTCTCTCTTGTCTGTAGCTGGAGATGGTACTTAAGGTGGTGGTTTGGACCATTTCAAGAGTTAATCAGTTTTCCTGGGTTCTCCCATGAGTACAGGAGGTATACATATTATTAAATGTCTCTTTGTGCTTCTCTTGTTAATCTGTCTTTAATTATAGGGGAGTTTCAGCCAAGGATCTACAAGGGTAGAGGGAAAATTATTGCTCCTCCACCAAAGTATTAAAGGAAAACACAGAGAAAATGTTTTAAAGGACCCCTGGAACCTTTTGTTTTTAAGCCTTGCATATTTGGCTTTCCTAGTATGCCTCTGTTCTGATATACTACTCCCCTTTGATATTCCAGTTAGATGGAACATCTATTCTCTGCTTCCTCCATGCCCCTCTCCAGAGATTACCATGATTTTCATGATTCTGGGCTTTAGCTTTTGCTCTGCCTAGAGTTCTCGTCCTGGCAGACACATTTGGGACTCAACTCAATGTCACATCAGGGATGCCATCTCTAGCTCCTTTATGCAGGGAGCCTCTTGAATCCATGACTCATGAATCCATGAGCCTCAACCATGACTCCTATGAGACAGAACAGTGGTTCTCAAACCCTGCACTCTGAGATTTCTTGGGGGCTTGTTTAGAACACAGATTCCTGGGTTCCAATCCCAGAACTTCTGCTCAGTATAGCTGGGGTGAGGCTAGGACCCTGCATTTAAAGAAGCCCCCAAGGGATTCTTGTAAATCCTGATACTGGAGTCCCACTGCTCCACCAAAAATGGGGAATCATCTGACAAGACTTTGAAAGCTCTGTGGTCAAATAGTTATCTGTTTGAACTGGTCTGGTTCCCTTGAAATGATACTGGCTTTTCAGGTGCAGATGGAGTCTCCAATGCTGAGCACAATGCCTGGCACATAGCAGGTTCTCACCATTCTAGAAAGTCAGGGGAGAGATCATCATTTTACTGATAAATGGGGACTTATGGGACACCCAACTGGCCTTCAAACCCAGGCTTGAGTGTGAAAGTTGTGAGTGAGACCTATATTTCACATGAAAGGTGGTTTGCACAAGAGAGGGAAAGAAATCATTAAGTATAAACACTTGAGGGGGCACTAGAACCTTACTTTTCTGTTCTGTTTATGCTTGTTTGAAGTTTTAGGCTAGATTCTATTGAGGCTATTTCTACCCCCTTCCTCCTAGGAATGCAATAAATATATTTGGGGAGTTTGTTAATGTCATTCTCTTTTTTTTTTGGAAGTGCTTCCCCAAACCCTTCTGCCACTCTTGAGTCCAGAAAGAACAGAATGATGATTGTTTGAACTGACTTCAATTTTCAGGCACAACCGGCCCTGAATGAATACCAGATTCTCTTTTTAGAACTTAAACCAAGAGATCCAGAGATTGTCAGATGGCCATGGGCAGGGCAGCTGAAAGGTCAAGTTGCAAACAGTCAGTACCATGGCAACGCAGTGGTCCATGCAAACTGGTGTTATGAGATTTCATGAAGGAAGAGCCTTGCAGAGAAGGTGGTCCAGGGAGAAAACGAATGAAGAAGAATGCAATCAATTTCTAGCAGTACAAGAGGCCATGTGTCTCCAGAGGGCAGCAGTTTGGATGGATCAAGAGGCTAGCAACTCACTGATTTTTTGGTTCCTATGTGGCTCAGCTCTGTTTCCCCTCATTGCCCTCCTGATTCCTTATAACCAAACTTTCTCATCTTAAGCTTGCTTGAATCTCTCCCTTGAAACTGAAGACAGTGAACCAAGGAAAGATCCACAGGCAACCTTGGCATAAATAAGGCTACCTGCTACCCCATTGCTCCTTGCTATTGAGGGTCCCACAGCAAGCGACCATCTTGTATTTAACTTTGATGAATCCCGTCTGGTTTTCTATTTAATCCTGGGCTAAAATTGTTCTCCCTTCCTTTTGCTGGGTTGAGAATCTTAGTCCCAGTTGAAATATACTAAGACTCAAATCTGAGGAAAGTTTTAATATACAGACTCCCTGGATTTAGGAGTCAAACCCCAAAAGCAAGATCATCTTACCAGAGCTCTGAGCTCCATCAGTGATAAGCAATTTGAATCCATGGAAGTCAGCTAGGAAACTGTGGGCTGACTTGGTCAAAAGATATATTGATACTCCCCCTACCAGCTCCGTCAACTAATCTGTCAATAAATCAACTATTCCATCAAATCTGTGCAAATTCACTGATTATAGGATTTATTCAATGAAATGTTATACATGGAAATAAGAGGTTCTAAAAGGGCAACTTTACAACCAAACATATCTACTTTGCAGCCTGTTCCATCACTTTTTCCTTCACGAGTTTGAGCAAATTCACTTAACTCCTTTTAGGTTCCATTTCTCCGTGTCCAAAGCAAAGTTAATAGTCTCTCCCTTGGGATGTCTTAGGAGTATTGCAATGTATAATGCAGGAAAAGTTCACAGCAAAACACTCAGGGCATAGTAAATGCTCAATACATGTTTCTCTTCTTGCCCCACATCACTAAGTTACATAAGAGAGCAGAGACAAATTTCTTGTATTTTCTCCCATATATCTTCCCAATAGCTGCCAACCCAGAGCCCTGGTAAACTTGAGCGAGCTGTGTTGTGTTAGATAGTTGCCCCTCCGTGGTGTCTCTGCCCTAGTGTGCCGTAGCCGAGGGGAGACCCACCGCCCCCGAAGTTAGAATGCCTGGACTCCAGTTCTGCACCATAGTCTCTCCTTCACTCTCTCCCAACCAAGAAAGGGTGGAATCATCCCAGATCACCAGCTTCTTGTAAAGACTGCATGAGAAATTGGAGAGGAAACATTCGGGCATTGTGGGACCCTCACAAAGGATGGGTGAAGACGGCCATGACTCTTAGACACCCTGAGGCCAGGGGAGCTGCTCTTCTAAGAAGGCAGGTTCTGAATTTGGCAACCTCAAGTCATACTAGTTGGAGAGAAGGTGAGAATGAATTATTGCAGAATGGGAGGGGGTGGAGTAACGTATGGAATAGTCAACACTAGCCTTTCAGACAGTCATTTAGGACACTGCTCTCAAAGCCTTGTAGGTAGGTCAGCACCTGGGTGTCGTTAGGAAGACAGGATCTCAGGCTTCACATGGAGCCACTGAACTGAAATCAGCATTTTGACTAGATCCCCAGTTGATTCCCGGGTTCACTGAACTTTGAGAAGCACTGTAGTCTGGTAGAGTCCATACGAAACTGGCTTTCAGCAGGCTTCTAATTAGAATCATGGTACAAATCTCGATATTGATTGAAAGTCCCTCCTGTCAATCAGTCAGGAAGAAGAAAAAACCCTTTTCCTTTTTAGTTCTCTCTTCTGAGGAAACATGGCCTTCAGCTGCTTTTTATTTATATAATGAGTTAGGTTTCAGAGGAAAGATAATGCATTAGTTTCATTAGCACCTTTGACAGCAATGGTTGATGAACGGTTCGCTTGTCATATCTGAGAGAAAGGAAGGGTAGCCGAGGGAAATGGGTACATACACTCGTGGGAGGAATACAATTTCCATACACTTTCACTAATTCCTCACAAAAACTCTATTAGGAGTTTTATTGTCAGTACTTTATAGACCAGAAACAGGCCCAGAGAGGTTGAGTACTCACACACTTGGTGTAGTGGGGTAGAGCTAGAACTTACATGCAGGCCTGTCTGACTTTAAATCCTATATACACTGTCCTAGGTGCTCTTTATAAAAAAAAAAAAAAAAATTGGAGTATAATTGATTTACAATGTTGTGTTAGTTTCAGGCATACAGTAAAGAGATTCAATTTTTACATATATTCACTCTCTTTTAGATTCTTACCCATATAGGTTTTTACAGAATATTGAGTAGAGTTTCCTGTGCTACACAATAGGTCCTTGTTGGCTATCTTATATAAAGTACAGTGTGTATGTTCATCCCAAGCTCCTAATTTGGGCTTCCCAGGTGGCACTAGAGGTAAAGAATTTGTCTGCCAATGCAGGGGACATAAGAGATGCAGGTTTGATTCCCGGGTTGGGAAGATCCCCTGGAGGAGGACATGGCAGCCCACTCCAGTATTCTTGCCCGGAAAATCCCATGGACAGAGGAGCCTGGCAGGCTATGGTCCACGGGGTCACAAAGAGTTGGACAGGAATGAAGTGACTTAGCATGAACCCCACCTCCCATTCCCACCCCCCCCATCACGTTTTTCCCTTTGGTAATCCCAGGTATGCTTTCAAAACCTGTTAGTCTGTTTTTGCTTTGTAAATAGGGGGTTTCTCTTGCTGCTAATAAATTAATGCAAATGTAGTTGAAAACAACCATTTTATTAATATTACGCCATGGAGTCTGTAGGTCAGAAATTCCAAATGAGGCGCTGTGGGAATGCCTTGTCTCACCCCTAAACAGCTAGGGGGAGTTTATGTCTGGGACTGGATTAGAGAAAAGGCCTCTTTACCTCCACATCTGGCAGCTGATGGTGGCTACCAGCTTGGACCTCAGCTGGTGCTGTGGACCAGAAAACCCATGTGTGGCTTCTCCAAATGGCCTTGTCTCGCTAACACTATGGCCACCCCAGGGGAGTTGCACATCTTCTGTGAAACCCCAGGGATCCAAGAGTGAGCGTCCCAGTGAACAAGGCAGTGTCACCGCTGCTGACTGAGCCTCAGAAGCCTGCAAGCCTCTGTCCTATCCCATTCTATTGGTTACAAGTAAGTCACAAACTTGCCCAGATTCAAGGGGAGAGGACACAGATCCCTTCTCTGATGGTGGGATTGTCAAAAGACCTGTAGCCATTTTTCTTTACTTTCCAAAGTTTGAGAGGATACCCGCAGGGTCTACTTTGCTAGAAGAAGGTAGATCACTTGTAGCTGTGTTTTACTTCCCGCTGTTATCCAGGACCAGCTCTATTAAGCAGGAAAGCGGCAGGTGGGACCACAGGCTGGGCCTCACCTGTAGGCTGACTTGTTGACATCGCCCAGTTGTCTTTGCAGCTTTGCCAAGGTGGATAGGACTTTTGAGCTCTGGTGTGCGTCAGCGGGAGTTAGAAACCTCCATGAAAGCTGCCAACAGAGACTGAAAGCAGCTAGGTGGAGTCTTTGTGTCGTTTGGAAGAAAAGTTTGATGCGTGGGAGGCGGACATTGGGTTGGTGATAACTGGCAAAGATGACAAAAGGCATTCATGCTTTCCCATTACTTTCAGGGTTCTATTGCTTTTTGCGCTCTCTTGACCTGATTTACTTTGACAAGAAAGACTCCATCTTCCCATATGTTGTTGCTTCTCAGTTTACTGGAGTCAAATGTCAGGGAGGCAATAGAAAAGATAACTTGTGAACCTGAGGGGAGTTAGCAAATCCCAGGGAAGAAAGCCCTAGATAGGTGTAAAAAGATCTTAGCTTGATTCTGATCGACTGCAGTCATGCTCCAAATAAACAGTTTCTCCGTGACTCTCTGTGAGACCTGAAAACCATCCTCTGAATGATTCACTGAGTCTAGAAGGAAGTATCTCACCTAACATAATGCTTCAGTTCAGTTCAGTTCAGTCGCTCAGTCATGTCTGACTCTTTGCAATCCCATGGACTGCAGCATGCCAGTCCTCCCTGTCCTTCACCAACTCCTGGAGTTTACTCAAACTCATGCCCATTTAGTCAGTGATGCCATCCAACCATCTCATCCTCTATCGTCCCCTTCTCCTCCCACCTTCAATCTTTCCCAGCATCAGGGTCTTTTCAAACATAATGCTTGTGTGCATGCTAAGTCACTTCAGACGTGTCCAACTCTTTACAACCCTCTGGACTGTAGCCAGCCAGACTTCTCTGTCCATGGGAATATCCAGGTAAGAATACTGGAGTGGGTTGCCATGCCCTCCTCCAGGGGATCTTCCAGACCCAGGGATGGAACCCATGTCTCATCATGTCTCCTGCATTGGCAGGCGTCTTCTTTACCAGTAACACCACCTGGGAAGCCCACCTAACATAATGTTCAGTGTTGAAAAGGTCACTGTTGTCAGCCTCGGATGAGAATAACCCTTGGCCTAAGAAGACGGAAGGCCATGAGCAGAGCTGACAATAACAGTGAATGTAATAGCCATAAAAGGCTCTGCCGCGTGAGGAAGAGCTCCCACATGCCACTCTGAGTGCTGGATGTCCATATCACCTCACTCTCCCACGGCCAGGACAGTTCCTGTTACATGAAGGCAGTCGTTCAGCAGCTTTGCCCAATGACTGAATGATGGTGTAGCATCATTACAGAGAATGGCTTCAACAGCCTCTAAGTTGTCAATGTGCAGTTGTGAGTAGAAGCCCAGTCCTCCAATTTGCTGCCCTATTTTGTTCCCCCAGAAAACCACCAACCTAAAGTCAAGCCATTAACAGAGTCATCCTCTTCCATTGTAGAGCTTTCCAGCAGGTGATGCTACGGCATCGCAGGGACTGATTTTCTTTTGCCATGTGAAGAAGAGGCACAAGGACATTAATATGTATTCCCCGTATATCATGACCTGGGGCTTAGTGGTTAGGCAAATTAAGGAGAACAGGGAAGGCACAGGATTTATTGAGATTTATGAGCCCAAAACAAGACAGGTGGATCAGGCCGTGAGTGAGCTGGCGCATGAACACAGACGTTGAAAGGAGGGTGGTGAAACCTGTGCCCACCACACATTTTGCTCTGAGGACTCTGAATCACCAAGGACCTGAAATCTTCTGATATGAGGAACTGCAGCAGAAGCAAAGTGGTCTTCTCTCTGAAGCAGCCTTGACTCCAATCGCTGTGCCTTGGCGGGCTGCCCTTCTGCCTCCGTGTAGATGGACATGATTTCCCCGCATGGAGCTGCACTCGTCATCAAAGAAGCAGCAAGAAGATTCTGCAGACTTGGAAGTGAGTGTGGTGCTCGCTGAGATAACGATGAACCACAGCCTCAGGTTTCAGGTTTTCAGAGATCCTGGCACAGATACGAACAGTGGTGCTGTCCTCAGTCTTAGTTCCAGACGAAATTGGACCAGGTCCCAGGCTCCATCCTAAGCCCATTTTCCCATACTCTCTCTCTTCAGGATGTGGAGAATTGGCTGGTCTATTTTCTTCAAGTAAAGAATGCTGTGTTCATCCACATACTTGCTGCCTTCGGAAAGTGCTCAGAAACTTTCTTTGGCACGTGGAAAGGAGGCTTAAAATCTGATGCTAATTTGTGTTTCTGTGGGTGAGACTTTATAAAAGCTCAGCATGGGGGACTTCCCTGGTGGTCCAGTGGTTAAGAATCCACCATCCAATGCAGGGGATGTGGGTTCGATCACTGGTCTGGGAACTTAGGTCCTGCAGGCCCCCAACTAGACGAGCCGTGTGCCACCATGGAGACCCAGCAAAGCGCATTTCTCCTTCCCTGTGTCTAGTGTCCTCGTCTGTGTTAGTTTGGACACATCAGAGGTCTAGAACTTAGTCCAACTCTCTGGTCGGGACTTGTGGACCCCATGGGCTATTACTTTAGGCTGAGAGGCCAATATGGTGTGTGAAGCCATCTCTCACCACAGATGTCTGCTGGCCTCCTGGTGTTTTTGCCACAAAAGGAGAAGTGAGAGTGTGGATGGATGAACACAGCTTCCTGCTCACTCCCCACAGATGGGATTCTACGTGATTTCATTTCAATTCAGGGTAATGGAGTTCCTTCCTCTGCTCCCCCAGTCCATCCTATCCCATTCCAGCTCAGCCCATCCCCTTCCATTCCATCCATCTGTTTTGCAACTTTCATTTCACTTATTAGATATAAAATTCTATTCCATTAACTGAGCCCCCCAGCCCCCATGGGAGGACAAAACATCCATTAGCCACCCAGGGACACATGAAGGTTAGTAAATCCCAGGCAGCCCATCATAAAAATGACTTAGGGAGTTTACCAAATTATCTTCAGTTTAATCCACTCCAAGCTCCTCCTCGTCTTCTCTCAGAGACACCCTTTGCGCTTTTCTTCCTTTGAGTCGCTGTGAGAAGGAGGCAGCATGCCCAAGGAGAAAGGCTGGCACCTTAGACTCTGACCAATTCTCGTTTCCTGGAGCTCCAGAGTGTGTCCAATACAAGGCATATACACTAAGTCCTCTACATATAGACCTTCAAGTTGTGCACTTTCAAAGATGCAAACAGGTTCCATCAATGTCAGGCACAAGCGAAATTGCAGCTTGCCCTCCATCTCTGTTGCTGACAATCCTTCAACTCTCTCATCTCCTACCACCTCCAATCAGTAACTCTTCTTGCCTGTTCACTTGATGCCAGCCCCATAAGCCAGATGTTGTACTGTGCTACTGTACTTTTCAAGGTACGGTGCTGTAAGATTAAAAATGGTTTCTTTATTTTTTTGCGATTGCTTGTTTTTTTATGTATTACTTGTGTGAAAGCGTTACAAACCTACTACAGTACTACACTATATAGTGTTAGTTAGCCAATTAGTTAACTAGTTAGTTAGTGTTAGCCGATTGTGTTAGTTGGGTACCTAGGCTAACTTTGTTGGGCTTAGGAACAAACTGGCCTTATGAACACGATCTTGGAACAGAATGCATCCATAAATAGGGGACTTACTGTACTACACATGTACACTCTACACATGTCTACTTGACATCTCTGTTGGTTGAATGAACAATTCAATCTATGTGACCTTGGACAAAACCCTTACCCTCTCTGAGTCTCAGTTTTCCATTCCTGTGGACAGGTGATTTGAATAGATTAGTGAATTTTAGATTGTGACAGAGTTTCTGAGTTAGGAGACTGGTTCCCCTGGGATCAGGCTCTGAGAAGCAGGCTAGCACAATGGTTAGAGGGCTTGTGATGAGCCCATGGGGCAACTTATACACACAGGGAATTTTCTTGGAAAATACTGTTTATGATTAACCCTATTACCTAAGAAGAGGGGGGTAGTGTTGGTGGTAGTTTAGTTGCAAAGTCGTGTCCAACTCTTTGTGACCCCGTGGACTGTTGCTTGCCAGGCTCCTCTGTCCACAGGATTCTCTAGACAAGGATACTAGAGTGGGTTGCCATTTCCTTCTCCAGGGGATCTTCCTGACCCTGGGACCAAACCTGGATCTCCTGCATTGCAGGCAGATTCTTTACTGTCTGAACCACCAAGGAAGCCCAGAAGAGGTAGAGGCCACATTGAGTGTGTGATTTATGCTATATTATTTTGAATAAATGAATAAAAAGAATGTTGTCATAGCCAATGAGATTTGTACAGGAACATGTTTTCATTTCCAAGTATTATTCAATGTTGTTGGGTGAGCCTGATAAATTTGCTGAGGTTAAACTTACTTGTCCCTCTATTTTCTGCATGGGCCTTAGGATGAACTAGCTCTCCTTCTGTAGCTGCACAAAAGGCCAGATTCCAGTCAATGTGCTACTAGGGGTGTTGAGGAGCTTCCATCTGCAGGCAAAATGCCAGAACTAGAAACAGATCCTTTTCTAGCCCAGGGGCTGCATAAGAGCCTTGGTCAATTGGTGCATCTCCCTTCTTTGTTTTCTAGATCCAACAATCAGAACTCTTTTCTTTTTATTGCCAACTAGTAAATATCAATTGCAAATCTACTAAGTATCAGGAAGTGATGGTGAGTAAGAGAGGCAGAGCCTCTTCATCAGTATTAATTAATATTTTTTATATGATGAGCACTACATATTTTGCATATATTAACTCATGTAATCCCTGCAAATTTAGAAGGGAAGTACTCTCATCATCTCCAGTTTAGAGAAATGAAAATAGAGATATTGAGAGATCAAATATTTGCAGACTTTCACAGCTACTTAACTAGAGGGGAGATGTTGCTGGGATTTGAATCCATGCTTCATGGTTCCAGAGTCCAACCCCTAAACATTTATGCTATCCCATACCATATAGGTATATGGTGAGCCTGCAGAGAGCATCTGTTGAGTGTATAATTCACAGGGGCAGACTAGAACATCCAAGTAATCTATAAATCACTTTGCAGTATTTTTTTTTCCCTCTTCTGAGCCTTTGCAAAAGCTGTCCTCCTGTCTAAAACACCCTTCTATCTACCCATAGATTGGCACCCTTAAAAATGTGTCTGAGATATGATTTACGTACATGATGTGACCAGATCTTAAGTACACAGTTAAATGCGTTTCACAAATGAATACTTTGGTGCAGCCACCGCCCCAAACAAGATTTTTATCACCTAGGAAAGTCCTCTGTGCACTCAATCACGCCACCCTCTACTCTTTCTCCCCTCAAAGGAGGTTCTGATTTCTACTAACATAGTTTTGCCTGTTCTAGAATTTCATGTAACTGAAATCATGTAGCCACTTTTTTGTGTCTAGCTTTGTTCACTCACCATAATGTTTGTGAGATTCATTCATGATGCCATGGGGGTTATTTTGCTTTTGTTTTATTACTCTGTCCACTGCATGAATTTACCATGCTTCTAAAATTCATTTACTTATTGATGTTTTGGATTTTTTCTAATTTGGGGCTATTAGGAACAAAGTTTCTGTGGACATTATCATACTTTGTGTGAACACATGTTTTCATTTCTTTCGGGTAAATACCTAGAATCGCTTGGAGAAGGCAATGGCAACCCACCCCAATGTTCTTGCCTGGAGAATCCCTTGGACAGAGGAACCTGGTAGGCTGCAGTCCATGGGGTTGCTACGAGTCGGACACGACTGAGTGGCCTCACTTTCACTTTTCACTTTCATGCATTGGAGAAGGAAATGGCAACCCAGTCCAGTGTTCTTGCCTGGAGAATCCCAGGGATGGGAGCCTGGTTGGCTGCCGTCTATGGGGTTACACAGAGTCGGACACGACTGAAATGACTTAGCAGCAGCAGCAACTAGAATCCCTAGGTCATATGGCAAGTGTATGATTAACAAAATTGTTTTATAAAGGGGTTGCATCTCTTTTGCATTCCCACCAGCAAGCAGCCTAGGAGAGTTACAGTGGCTCCATATCCTCACCAATATTTTGCACTGTTGATCTTTTTAATTATTCTAGTGACTGTAAAGTGGTATCTCATTGTGGTTTCAATGTGTATTTCTCTGATAACTAGTGATGTTAAATATCTTTTCATGTCTTTCTGGGACAGTCATATATCTTCTTTGAGAAATGCCTGCTTGAATCTTTTGCCCACTCTTTAATTTGTCTTTCAAAATATTAAATTCTAGGAGTTCTTTACATATTCTGAATTCCATTTTTTGTTTAATATATGTATTAAGGTTTTTTCCCCCAATCTGTGACTTATCTTTCATCATCTTAATAGTGTATTTTAATGAATAGATGTTTTGAATTTGGATGAAATTCAGTTTACCAAGTTTTTCTTTCGTAACTGATACTTTGTACATCTTAGGTAACTTGCCTTTCACTAAGGATATGGAGATGTTTTCCATCATCTTTCTCTAGCAGTTTTATAGTTTTACCTTTTATGCTTAGATCTGTGATTCATCTTGAATAAATTTTTGCATATTATGTGAGCTAAAGGATCAGTTTGTATTATGTTGATATCTAGGTTTTCCAGTAAGATTTGTTAAAAAGAATGTAATTTTCCTATGAAAATACCTTGGAAGTATTGCTGAAAATAAATTAATTGTATATGTGTGAATCTACCTTTGGTCTGTCTTCTTTGATCTACCTGTGTGCTCTTCACATATGCCACACTGACTTGATTACTATAGCTTTTCAGTAAATCTTAAAATCAGGTTGTATAATTATTCCATCCTTGCTCATTTTCAAAATTGTTTTATCTATTCAAAGTCTTTTGTATTTCTAGATAGCATTTAGAAATGTTAGTCTTGCCATGCCTGCTGAGATTTTGACTAGATGAATTTGGGCAGACTTGGCAACTACATAATATTGAATCTTCCTATTCATGAATAAAATCAATTTTTCCTAAATTTATTTGTCTTCTGTAGCATATGTCTGTAATGTTTTATACTCTACAGTATAGAGATCTGACACATTTTTGTCAAATATATTCCAAAGTATTTTATATTTCTTAATGCTATTGTAAGTGGTATTGTTTTTTAATTTTCATTTTTCAGTTATTTTTCCTACTATATAAATGTATTTGATGTTTGGATATTGAACTTGATTCTTGTGTCTTTGCTAAATTTTCTTGTCGTTAGCAGTAGGTTTTGGGTAGGGTAGCTATGGCGTTCCTCTGTAAGGAATCATATTTTCTATTATAAATACAGTTTTACTTATACTTGGAGAAGGGATAGGCTACTCACTCCAGTATTCTTGGGCTTCCCTTGTGGCTCAGCTGGTAAAGAATCCTCCTGCAATGTGGGATACCTGGGTTTGATCACTGGTTGGGAAGATCCCCTGGAGAAGGGAAAGGCTACCCACTCCTGTATTCTGGCCTGGAGGATTCCATGGACTGTATAGTCCATGAGGTCATATAGAGTCGGACAAGACTGAGTGACTTTCACTTTCAATCTTCATATCTTTTATCTTTTTATCTTGACTTATTGTACTGGCTAGAATCTCTAGGACAATGTTCAGTAGAAATGCTGAAAATGGATCAACAAGTCCTATTCCCAATTGTAGAATGACATTTAACATCGCATCATTAAGTGTGATGTTAGTTGGAGAATTTCTGTAGATATTCTTTATCAAATTGAAAAAATATTCCTCTATCTTGTCTTTGCTGAAAGATACTCTAATATGAACGAGTGTTGATTTGTGTCAAGTGTTTTTTCTGAACCTATTACTGTGATCATATTTTTTTTCCTTTATTCTGTTTGTTTGGTGTCTTAATTGATCTATGAATGCTGAAATTTTAACTAGGTGAAATCAGACAGACTCAGCAACTTTATAATATTGACTCTTCCAACTCATGAATAAAATTAATTTTTCCTAAATTTATCTGACTTCTTTAGCACCTTTCTGTAATCTCTGTCCAAAGTTGCAGGGTAAGTCTCACTTGGTCATGATATATTACTCTTTTTGTATATTGCTAGATTTCATTCACTGTTATATTGTTCAGAATTTTTGTGCCTATATTAACGAGGGATTTTTTATTTTATTTTTGCCAATTTATTTCTTTTTTTAATTGAAGGATAATTGCTTTACAGAATTTTGTGGTTTCCTGTCTTACACCAACAAGAATCATCCATAGGTACACCCATGTCCCCTCCCTCCCGAACCTCCTTCCCATCTCCCTCCCCATCCCACCTTCTAGATTGTCACAGAGCCCCTGTTTGAGTTTCCAGAGTCCTACAGCAAATTCCCGTTGGCTATCAATTTTACAATCGTTTTGTAGATTGCCATGTTACTCTCTCCTACGTCTCATCCTCTCCCTCCTCCCCTTCTGCTGTGTCCATTGATCTGTTCTCTATGTCTGACTCTCCACTGCTGCCCTGAAAATAAATCCATCAGTGCCGTCTTTCTAGATTCCATATACATGCTTCAATATGCAATATTTGTTTCTCTTTCTGACTTACTTCACTCTGTACAATAGGTTCTAGGTTCGTCCCTCTCATTTGAACTGACTTAAATGTGTTCCTTTGTATGGCTGAATAGAATTCCATTGTGTATATGTACTGCAGCTTCTTTATCCATTCACCTGTTGATGGACTTATGGGTTGCTTCCATGTTCTAGCTATTGCAAATAGGGTGGTAATGAACATTGGAGTACATGTGTCTTTTTCAATTTTGGTGTAATGAGGGATTTTTAAAAAATATCCTCAAAAATTTTTTATCAGGTTCACATTAACCTAATAAAATGAGCTGGGAAGAGAATATTTTCTGAACTGTAAAAGTATTTGTGTATTAATACAGTTATTAAGATTTTCTATTTTTTCTGGTTTTAGTTTGGCAAGTTGTGTTTTTAAGAAATTCATCCATTTACCTAAGCAGTCAAATTAGTTTGCATAAAATTGCTCATAATATATCCCCATTATTCTATGGCTGTGGGATCTGTAATGCAGATAACTTGTCTTCTCTCTCCTCTCTCTTTTGATTAAACCAGCCTTGCTTTCTTGCAAGACACAGTTAAGAGAATGAAAAGACTAGCCATAGATTGGAAAAAGACATTTGCAAATCATAGATCTAATAAAGAAATTTTACCCAGAATGTGTAAAGTACATTCAACACTCAACAATGATAGGACAAATGAGGCAACAACAACAACAAAAATGGGTAAAAACTTTTAGCAGACAGTTTCCCAAAGAAGATATACAGATAATAAATAAACATATGAAAATATCATCAAAGTTGTTGGTACTTAGGGAAAGCCAAGTGAAAACTACAGTGAGTTAACACAGCTTACCATTTAGAATGGCTGAAATTAAAAAGCCTGGTCATATCAAATGTTGGCAAGAGTGTGGGGTAACTGGGACGCATACTTCTACTGACCAGCTGTGGCTGGTGGTGATGTAAAATATATAACAAAAAGCTGTACATAGGGCTACCATAATTCTCTCATTCCACTCAAGAGAAATAAAGGCATACATCCATACACAGATTTATACATAACTATTGAAAGAAGCTTTATTTGTGTTATTACTATTATTTATATGCATAATAACATGGATGAAACCCAAAATAATTAAGCTGAGTGAAAGAAGAGTACACAATGTGTGATTCCATTTATATAAATTCTAAATAATGCAATCTAATCTCACACTAGAGACAGAAAGCAGATCAGTGATTGCTTGAAATGGAGAACGGTAGATTACATTCTACCATGTAACGGTAAGATTACAAAGGTGCATTGAGTTCACTGTGGGTAATGAATATGCTTATTTTGACTGTGGTGATGGTTTCACATGTATGTGCATATATGACAAAATGCATTAAATTTTACCCTGTACATATGTATTGTGCATAGTATGTTAATTACATCTCAATAAAACAAACTGGATAATTATGCAACTTTCATGAGAAATTCATTATTTATCTCTCTCTTCAGGATAGGAGATATATATGCTAGGCAAAACATAAATGTAACCATTTAGAAGTATTTTTATCTTTTAAATATCTTCATGGAAATAAACCTAAGATGTATATACAGCATGATTCTAGCCCCAAAGATGAGAAACAAAAATGTAGGTTCGAGAGGCCGAAACCTTGGCTCCCACTGGCTCTTTGTTAGGATGTATAGTTGGAGCTGGGCATTTTCATAATGTTAATGATGAACATAACTGTTGAGTTGAATTTTAAGTCTTGAAACTAAAATAGCTATCACCGGGAGCTATGTGGAGCCCAATTATAAATGAATTGAGTTGTAAGTGTAAGTTGCTGAATATAGTAAGACAGTGCAGATGTACAGTAATTAGCTTATAGCACTAAGCTTTTTACTTTGTGATTTTTGCAATACCTTCTAAAAGAGGAGAAGTAACTATGGACAGACAGAATCGGATTTGGAATCTGAAGTGTTTTTAGGATTTATTTTTCTGCAGAGAGCCAGGGCTTGAATGTTGGCAAGCAATGCTATGAAAGAAGATTCTGGCTCAGGAATTACAGATGAAAGAGAGCATGGTAGTGAAAGAGCTAGATGCTACAGTTGGGCAAGGAAACGTATGCTTTTTGAGTGGGATGCCAATATATAAAAGAATAATACTACTGATTCGCTGGTAATAGCTAATTGACAAGTTATCATAACAATTGTTTAGTTGTTAAGTCATGTCCAACTCTTTTGTGACCCCATGGACTGAAGTCTGCCAGGCTTCTCTGTCCATGGGATTTCTCAGCAAGAATACTGAAGTGGGTTGCCGTTTCCTTTTCCAGGGGATCTTCCTGACCCAGGGATTGAACCCCGAGTCTCCTGCTTTACAGGTGGATTCTTTACCACTGAGCCACTAGGGAAACCCTATCATAATAATTAACAAAACTTTGAATCAAGTTCTCTCAGCATTTTCATAGCCTTAAGGAGTAGAATAGAAGTATTGATAGTACCAATAAGAAGAATCTGGGAGCTGGGTAAACAGGTTGGAATCCAACCAAGTGAGGATTCCTAGCCTCTAGACCACCAGTCCCAAGAAGCTGGCTTTTAAATATCACCTTGTAAGCGTGTATGCATGCTAAGTTGCTTCAGCTGTGTCTGACTCTTTGCAACCCCATGGACTGTAGCCCCCCAGGCTCCTCTGTCCATGGGGATTCTCTAGGCAAGAATATCTGGAGTGGGTTGCCATCACCTTCTCCAGAGGATCTTCCTCACTCAGTAATGGAACCTGCATCTCTCACATCTCATGCATTGGCAGGCAGGTTCTTTACCGTTTGTGCCACCTGAGAAGCCAGCTACTATGCACATCGTTAGAGAAACTTGGTTAGGGATCCGAACTAGGATTCCGAGGACCTGGGCCAGGTTGAAGTTCTACGGTAAACAGCTGCGTGCCCTTGAGCAACTTATTTTTCACTTCTTTCTGTGCCAGTGACCGCTAATGCCACTTCTACCATTCTAATTCTATAACTTATTTCTTCTTCTGTTCTTAACTTCTTAATTATGGTAAAACAATACAAAGAACACAAATTCCAACCGTGAGTGGAGAATGGTGTTGGTCTCTGTCATCTAGATCCTCAACTACTATCAGCTGTCTTTCGTGTATCCTTTCAGGAAATGTTTGGGCTATCTCTCTCTGTTTACTTTTACACAGTAAGATACACATATTATTCTATATTTCTTGTTCTGTATCCTAATCAAACTTTCCACAAATGCCAGTTTATCTTGAAGACCTTTCTATGTCAATACATATAAATCTTCTACATTTGGTTCATGTCAATGGCATGGTAATAGCTGCATGATATGCCAAATAAATGGAAGTAATATTGTTTTTAGTTTCCTATTTAGCTTATTAATCTGTTTCCTATTAATAGACTTATAGGCTATTTTTTCTTTGTTTTTAAAAATAATGCAGCAAACGTCTGTGCACATTGTTTTTTGCATATGCTTACATTTATTTGTAGGTTGGATTTGCAGAAGCTGAATTGCTGGGTCAAATGGTGGGTATAATAAAATTTTAATAAATATTCTCCAATTGACCTCCAGAGAGGATGAACCAATTTATATAGCCACTAACTATGTGTTTGTAATTATTTCCCCACACACTTACCAACACTGTGATAACTTTCCTTTGTGCGAAGAGTAATTTTTTTTATTGACATAATTCACAATTTATCCTCTATTAGTCTCACTTTTTTTTTTTTCCTAGTGGAAATGACTTGATTCAACAAATATTTAATCTTGTAAAACTTCATTCTGTGTGAAGGATAGTATCAGATATTTGCAGAAGTCAAAATTCATTAGATCCAATTTCTGCCCCTGGCCAGATGCTAATACTATTGAGAGAAGCAGACACACTCTGGCTTCAGATTATTTTCCCCACCTTGTCTATTTGTAATAACTTTTGTGACCATCGTGGGACTGAAATAAGCAAGTTTCATGAATATTTTAAGTGAGTACTAGAAGTTTCATGAATATGTTAAGTAGGTGTGAGAATTTCCATGAATATATTAAGTAGAAGACTAATGAGCATGGATAGGGCATCATAGCTCACTAACCTCCGTCTCCTACATGTTCTTTTACTACCATCTGCATCTTTTATTTTCACGGCTACAAGCTAGTACAAGGAGGTGTGACTGGGAATTTATGATTTCATGCCTCTTTCACAGATCTTCCTGGTCAGCTGACCTACAATCTCACCTGCCTATAATTACATTACAAAGGTTCTGCATCATCATGGAAAAGTGATCCCTTCTGGAAAATAACAATAACAATATCTTAATGACCATGTGTCATGATTGGGACAACATACGAAACAGTAAACATGAATGAGGCTTGTGAAAGGTAGAAATGAGTACCTGGAGTGAGGAGAGGATGGTTGGAAAAAATGAATGCACTGACCACTGGCATCTATGAAGGACAGACAATGACAGCAAGAGCAAAATACGCAGATGAAGACAAGTAATGGCCACATTGAGTTCTTGTGGGCCTTGGGTTAGATTTTTAATATTCATGTTTATTAATTTTAGGCTGACTGTGCACAAGAGGTGTTCTACACGAGACACATTTTCTTTATTAAATATGTCATAGTGAATACTGAAGCTCCAATACTTTGGCCACCTGATGCAAAGAACTGATTCATTGGAATAGACCCTAATGCTGGGAAAGATTGAAGACAGGAGGAGAAGGGGACGACAGAGGATGAGATGGTTGGATGGCATCACCGACTCAAAGGACATGAGTTTTAGCAAACTCTGGGAGATGGTGAAGGACAGGGAAGCCTGGTGTGCTGCACTCCATGAGGTCACAAAGAGTTGGACATGACTTAGTGACTAAAATACAAATGAATAAATGTGCTAGCCTCCTCTTTGCCCTAGTTTTGGCTCATGGGATGGTGTGATGAGAGCCATGTCAACTGTCTAATGCAAGTAGCTGGATACCCTATAGTTGAGGAATGAGGAAAATAATTTTCTTTTCTTACAAAAGAGAAGAAGGCAGGGACTTCCCTGGTGGTCCGGTGGCTAAGTGTGGCCCCCCACACTCCCAATGCAGGGGGCCTGGGTTCGATCTCTGGTCAGGGAACTAGATCCCACATGATGCAACTAAGAGTTCACAAGTGACAACTGAAGATTCCACATGCCACAACAAAGATCAAAGATCCTGTGTACCTTAACTAAGACCCAGCGCAGCCACATGAATAATAATCTAAAAATAAATGTTAAATTTTTTAATAAAAGGAGAAGGCAGTTGTCTCCAATCTCTCCTGAAAGAAGAGACCATAGATCTTTGGTTTGCAAATAGCCTCTCTCCAGGAGTTTGAGAGTTCCTTGACTCTAGTTTCCTGTGACAAAAAGGTACCCAAGGTAAGGGGTTCATTCCTCCTTGAAATGGAAAAAACTAGGGAGACAGTGCTCCCTTCTCCAAGCACCTTCTAAACTAATCCAGGGACCCAGCCTGGGGCATACCCACTTAACTTTTTGATCAATAGAAGAAATATTATGCTATAAATCGAATCCTTACAGCATGTAGAAATGTTTTTAGGAGAAGTGAAGGTAAGTTTTCCTTTTCTTTAGAGTATGCAAGTTTTCATAGCTGAAAGGCTAAGGCTTTTTACAGATTCACTGTCAAATTCTGGGAAATGCCAGTTCCCTACACCTTGGTAACACTGTATCCTGGCATTCAGTAGCTTTTACTGAGATGTATTGGCTTGTGGGGGCTTCCCTGGTGGCTCAGCAGAAAAAAATCCACCCGCAATGCAGGAGTTCCATCCCTGGGTTGGGAAGATCCCCTGGAGAAGGAAAGGACAACCCACTCCAGTACTCTTGCCTGGAAAATCCCACAGACAGAGGAACCTAGTGGTCTACAGTCCACGAGGTCACAAAAGAGTGAGACACCATTGAGTGACTAAGCACACATGCACGTGTATATATGGAGCATATATACATATATAGTAATGTATGTAATTTACAGAAAAAGAAACATGGATATCCTTCAATTGCTTTATTGTTTATGTATTATCCCATGGTATAGATGTACCAAAATTTATTTAACCATCCCTTTTATGATAGACATGTAGGTTGTCGGTAAGAATGTCTTCATTTAAAAGAAGCATCAGCTACTTGGATGCCTTGGATGCTAGTCACAGTGCAAATTAAGCCATCTGGTGAGTGAACAATGAATTCATTTAAAATTTCTATTTTAGAAAGCTTGCTTAAATTTGTCGTTTAAAATATTTGTTCACAAGATGATACTATTGATGGAGAAGATGAGAAGAAATGATCACTCTCAGATTCTGCTAGGAAGAGTGGAAATTAATGTTGTTTTGCTGAGAAGGAATTTGACAATGTGTACCAAGAGTTTTAAAATGATTTATCCCTATTGATCCAGTAATTCTATTTCTGGGGATTAATTTCAAAGTAATAATAAATGCTGTAGAAAAAGATTTATGGATATAGATATTTAATAGTCTTATTTATAATAGGAAAAAACATGGAAACATATACTAACTAGTGATTAAGTAAATTATGGCCCATTAATATGACTGCATTGTAGTTTGCAGACAATATAACCATGTTTTCAAAAATTTAGTTGCATGAAAAATACTTGTGATATAATATCTAATGAAAAAACTGGAGTTATCTCTTGAAATGTCCTCTTTACATTTTAAATTTCAGTTTTCTATAAGAAACAAATTTTTACAAATAATAAAATTTTTAAGAATAAGCCTTATTGAGGTAATTTGTGCTGGAGGAGATAACAGGTGTTTATGAAAGGAATGTCTTTAGGTCCTTCCTGCTGACATTGCTTATGGAAACTACTAAGGTTCCTAGGGGGTTTCCCAGGTGGCATTAGTGGTAAAGAGCCCACCTGCCAATGTGGGAGACATAAGAGACGAGGGCTCAACCCCTGGGTTGGGAAGATCCCCTGGAGGAGGGCATGGCACCCCACTCCAGTATTCTTGCCTGGAGAATCCCCATGGACAGAGGAGCCTGGTGGGCTACAGTCCACGGGGTCGCAAAGAGTCGGACACGACTGAAGGGACTTAGCACACACACACACACACACACACAAGGTTCCTAAGGATTGCCTTCAAATCAGGGGAGTACCATTTTTTTAAAATTAATTAATTTATCTTGTTTCAATTTTTGTGGTGACTTGGGACAGCATCTACTGGATATACTGCCTGAGGAAGGGAGATCTCACTCTGGATAAGAGGTTGAAGGACACGTTAGAGGGTCGTAGGGCAGAACATGTTGTTTGCTGACTTGGGGTTTCTTGTGCATTTTTCAAATAAAACATCTTCCTCTCATCCCCTAAAAGCATTCCTCCCACGACTGAGATAGACGACAAAGTCCAGATCCACGACTTTGAAAAGACTTTATAGATTTGTATTCTAGGTGAAAGCATGTATTGGAAAAACTGCTGTTCAAACCTCAAAGTTTTGAAACTTAAAGGCAAATAGGAAAGAAGCTATTTTCCTCTTTGAAGGTATAAAGTGAAAGAAGGCAGAAGGCACAGAATTCTAACATTTGAGAAGTACTGAGGGAGCACAGAGGTTTATGTAGGGGTTATTTTATTTGAAACGTAAAGTCTACCTATTATTTCTATCATAATTCTTGATATTTTTAAGTTTTAACTTAAATATGTTAGAAAGAAAATTCTGATCTGTAGTTCAAATAAAACTGCTAGTTGTTGTTCAGTCACTAGGTCATGTTTGACTGCTCGTAGTTTAGTGATTTCTTTGGATTGTGAAGCTAAGACACCTACGGTTTCTTGGGCTTCCCTGGGGGCTCAGATGGTAAAGAATCTGCCTGCAATGCGGGAGACCTGGGTTTGATGCCTGGATTGGGAAGATACTCTGCAGAAGGGAAAGGCTACCCATTCCACTATTCTGGCCTGGAGAATTCCATGGACAGAGGGGCCTGGCAGGCTACAGTCCATGGGGTCACAAACAGTCGGACACGACTGAGTGACTAACACTTTCACTTTCTTTTTTTCACCATTACTTAACGGTGAACTGTAAGTTGAGTAGGCAAATCTGAAGTGTCAGATGGATGATTGTAGCAGACTGGCCCAGATTTCTGACATTCATTGGATGGTTTTACGTGTCTTGACCTTTTCCCCACTCCCCTCTTCAGCTGCCCCTTCTTTTCTTTTTAATTGGGGTATAGTTGCTTTACAATGATGTGTTAGCTTCTGCTATACAATGAAGTAAATCAGCTAGATGCATACATACGTGCATCCCTCTTGAACCCCCTTCCCACCCACCCCCAAACCGCCCTCCAGGTCACCACGGAGAATGGAGCTGAGCTCTCTGCACGCATACAGTAGGCGCCCACTTGTGTTCACGCTGCCTGCCCGGTGGCGTCCGACCCTTTGCGACAAAGCTGTCTTTGCAACTAGCTCTCAGTCCTGTCTGACTCTTTGTGACTCCATGGACTGTAGCTAACAGGCTCCTCTGTCCATGGGATTTCCCAGGCAAGAACACTGGAGTGAGTTGCCATTTTCTCCTCCAGGGGATCTTCCCGACCCAGGGATCTAACTCGAGTCTCCTGCATCTCCTGCATTGGCAAGAAGATTCTTTACCACTGAGCTACGTGGGAAGCCCACTAGCTATCTATTTTATACATGGTAGCATATCTCCTCCTCCTTCTTCTTGCATATTTTAAATAGCTCCTTCCTCATCCAAACTGTGTGATTTTAGTCAAGTTTTTTTCATCTTTCCTACCGCCATGAGAATGTCATTTTCTAAAACAGATTATCATCATCTAGATATCACTTAGATAGATTTCTACTTTAAAAGCATGTTGAAATAGTTGAGATTAATATGTCCCACATCAAAATCTAAGTGCTGTCAGTCATGGAAAATCTTTATACCTCAGGCTTGGGATACAGAAATCAGAGTTCCTTCTGAACATCTCTTGAATTGGAGGTAGACAGGAAGCTTTCTTGCTTTTTGGCCATGGAAATAAGTCTGGGGTTGCTTACAGCTATATTCCCAGGCTTGTAGGAAAAAATCCTATATATGATGGGGAAGAACAAGCTGAAGCACAGAGATGCGGAGATGATAACAGATACCCACACACACACAGAGCAAAAGAGAGAAGTTTGCCACCCTTTTCCTTTTTTGCAGTTGTAATACTTTTCCCTTTTGGCATAAACTCATTTGGGTTGGATTTCTGTCACTTGCAGTCAAAGAGTTCTGATTATTTCAACGACCATATGGGATTAGCAGTCAGAATCAGATGTAGCAGTAGGTATATGAAGTTATCCTTGGATATACTAACTTCACTTTTTTTTTTTTAACTGCCAGAGAAAGATAAGTATTTAAGGAGTAAAAAAAAAAAAAAAAAAAGCCAAACTTCAGTTTCTTTGAAACTGTTTAGCATTGGGGAAGAGCTAGAGATGATTAGGACAAGGAGTTTGACTTATAAATAAGAAATGAGAAGGGAGGAGTGAGACCCTTATACAGCACAGAAGCTGTGTCTTGAAAAGGAATAAAAGAAATTAATTTAGAATCCCAGGCATCCCACTTTTCATCTGCTCTCAGACACAGAAATGTGATTGAATGTATTATATAGTGATAATACACAATTTGCCTTTTTCATATTTAAGAAAGATGAGTCTGTGGATAGATTTTTTTTTTTTTTTGACTATCAGTTCAGATAAAGAAAATCCTCTTTCAGTCTGAATTCCTCATATCAGGAAGGGTGGTATTGCACAGTGTCTGTGTACCCTTCCTGATATGAGGAATTCAAGACTGAAAGAGGCTTTTCTTTATCTGAACCCCAGTAATCTTGCCTGGAGAATTCTATGGACAGAGAGCCTGATGAACTACATTCCAGGGAATTGCAAGGGCTTCCCTGGTGGCTCAGATGGTAAAGCGTCTGCCCGCAGTGTGGGAGACCTGGGTTTGATTCCTGGGTTGGGAAGATCCCCTGGAGAAGGAAATGGCAACCCACTCCAGTACTCTTGCCTGGAAAATTCCATGGACTGAGGAGCCTGGTAGGCTACAGTCCATGGGGTCGCAAAGAGTCGGACTCGAAGTTAGACATAATTAACGCTTTCACTTTCACCTTAGGGTTTATAACGTACACATTTAATTTATTGTGCCCTTCAAGTAATGTACCATTTTTTGTATAGTGAAGAACCTTAACAACAGTGTACTCCCATTTCCCCCCTCTGAATTTTGAGCTATTCTGTCTCACATTTTACTTTTATATATGTTACAAGGATCATACTGCATTTTTTTCTATTTTTGTTTTAACCAGGGATTGGAAAACTTTTTCTCTAAAGAGATAGTCAATATTTTAGGCTTTGTGAGCTGCATGGTTTCTATTACAATTTACCTCTACCATTGTAGCTCAAAGCAGTGTAGATAAAAAATACATAAATGAATAAGTGCAACTGTGTTCCAATAGTACTTCATTTTAAAAAGAGCAAGAAGATTTGGTCTGTCTTAGTCAATTTGGGCTGCTATAACAAAATATCACAGACTCATAAACAACAGAAATTTATTCCTCACAGTTTCGGAGACTGGAAGTCTGAGAATAGGGTGCTGGTATGGTCAGGTGAAGGCCCTTTCCAGGTCCTAGACTTCTTGCTGTATGAGAGAAGGAGTTATGGATCTTTCTGGAGCCCTTTTTATAATGTATTAATTCCATTCACTAGGGTTCTACCCCCATGACCTAAGTACTTCCAAAACACCCCACCCACAAATACTATCGTCTTTGAACATTAGGATCTCAACATGTGAAGTGTGAGGATATTCAGACCAAAGCATTGTCTGTGGGCTATGATTTGCTAATCCCTGGTCTGCTGTCTGTGTCTGCTAGCCTGCTGTCTGCTGTCTGACTCTGTGACCCTATGGACTGCAGCACACAAGGCTTCCCTGCCCTTCACTATCTTCTGGAGTTTACTCAAACTCATATCCATTGAGTCGGTGATGCCATCCAACCATCTCATCCTCTGTCATCCCCTTCTCCTCCCACCTTCAATCTTTGCCAGCATCAGGGTCTTTTCCAATGAGTCAGCTCTTCCCATCAGGTGGCCCAAGTTTTGGAGCTTCAGTTTCAGCATCAGTCCTTTGAATATCAAATCCCTGGTTTAAATAATCATTTATCTTTCGAAAGATTTTGCTGGTGTTCTTCACTCCTTTATGTAGATTCATATATTCCTCTGACATATTTTCCCTTCTACCTGAAGGAATCACTTTAACCTTTCTTGCCATGCAGATCTGTTGATGTTAAATCGTTTCAGCTTTTATATGTCTGAAATATTCTAGATTTCACCTTTGTTTGTAAAAGCTATGTTCTGGGCACAGAGGTCTAAATTAGCAGTGTTTTCCTATTGTCATTTAAGAATGTTTCTGTGCTCTCTTTATGTTTGTGTTTTCCAACAAGGCGTCTGTTGCTGTTCTTGTCTTTATTCTTGTTTACACCAAACTTGCATTTTTTTTTTTTCTTTTGGTTGCTTCCAAGATTTTTCACTGTATCATTGTTTTTGAGAAATTTGATACATGGTAGAGTTTTCTTCATGTTTCTTGTACTTGGGATTCTTTAAAATTCTCGGTTTTATAGACCTATGGTGCTTACGCTCGGTTGCTCGGTCATGTCTGACTCTTAGCAACCACTGAACTGTAGCCCGCCAGGCTCCTCCGTCCATGGAATTCTCTGCAAGGATACTGGAGTGGGCTGCCCTTTCCTTCTCCAGGGGATCTTCCCAGCCCAGGGATTGAACCCGCATCTCCTGCATTGGCAGGTGGATTCTTTACCACTGAGCCACCTGAGAAGCCCTTATAGACAGTTTTCATCAAATAAAGAAAAATTTTGACCCTTATTCTTCAAATACCTGCCAGCATTTCAGAGACCCACTCATTTGTGGTTTAGGGTTCTTGATGCTTTCCTCCCCTCTCCTCCTCCACCCCCTTCTTTTCCCCTCCGACACAGTCTCTTTCTGTGATTCATTTTGCAGAGTTTCTACCCGTATGTCATCAGGTTACTAGCTTTCTCTTCTGCATTATCTAATTTGCCATGCATCCCAGCCAGCATATTTTTCATTTTACGCATTTTAGCTTTTAGTTCTAGAAGCACCATTTGGGACTTTAAAAAATATCTTCCATGTCTCTGGTTAACTTTTTAACATATGGAACACCATTATAATATCTGTTTTAACTTCCTTTTCTGCTAACTTTAACATTTATGTCAGTTCTGGGTGGGTTTTGGTTGAATGATTTTTCTCCTCATTATGGGTTATATTTTCCTGCTGCTTTACATGTGTGACTAGATGCCAGACATGGATTTTTACCTTGTTGGATTCTGGAGATCTTCATATTCCTATAAATTGTCATGAGTTTTGTTCTGGATGTAGTTATGTTACTTGGAAATAGCCTGATACTTTGGGGTCATGCTTTCATGATCTATTAGGTGGGTCTGAAGTAGTGCTCAATTTAGAGATCACTATGTCCCACTATCAGACTTTTTTTTTTTTATCTATACAGTTTTCCATTGTGCCCAGGTGCGGTCAGGCACTGTTTCTCCTAGTCCTTTTGAGTGGGTTTTCCTCACATGCATATGTTGGTCTATACTTAGCTAAATAAGCTAAGAAAGTATTTGCAGATCCCCAAGTTCTCTCTCCGCACTATTCTTTCCTCACCAGTCATCTGTTCTCCAACTACTGTGGTCCTTCTGGACTTTCAGCTTCATTTCCTCAACTTAGGAAGCTGGGAGGAGTCCAGGGGACTTTGCCTGGTTCCTTCTCCCTACACAGAGCTCTCAAGAGAGAGGGATAATTGTTACCTTACTTATTTCCCATATCTCATGGTGCATTGTCCTTCTTGGCCTGATTTCCAGTATCTTGAAAGCCATCATTTCATACATTTCGTCCACTTTTTGATTGTTTCAGAGGGAGGGTGCATTGGTCCCTTTCTAGATTTTCAGTGACATGTACGCCTCAGTAGGAATCCAAGGCAGTAGGTGTCAGACACTGTAGTGGTTAAAATTTTACGTGTCTCAAGGGCACCTAGTGAATAAATTTATTTTCTTTTCTTATATTTAGATTAAATTAGGAGACAGTTGTGGAGTGAGAGAGATGGTGACTCTGAGATCTGCTCATTTCTTAATAAAAGTTGGAGAAAGTTGCCAAGATTTGCAGTCAGCTCACTAACATTCCACTATGATTTAGACAGACTTACCCAATCACAGATAACCTGAAAAATTACAGGCCAACCTCAGAGACCCACCCAGGTAAACTTGCAGCCTGAAGGGAAAATGAAATTTTCCCTAAGACAAGTAGGGACATGCCATAAGGAAAGATAAGAAGGAGTTGGGTGAAGCTCTATCTCCCAAATTCTACAGACAAACAACTCCTCCTCTCATGGGAATAACTAGTGTGGACTTTGAAAGAGGTTTTGAATGTCACTTAAGAAAAGTACCTCCCTGTGGAAGCTAGAGGGATGGAGATGAATGGTCTCATAAAGAGAGTGAGTTCAATGGCAGATGGCTCTTCCAAGTGACCTTGGACGAATTAATCCCTAACCTTATTTCTTCCTCTTTGAAGCTGCCCCACAACGTCATAGTATCCATCCCTCTCCCTCTCTTTCTGTCTTTTTCTTACGACAATACCAGCTTCTAAGGCATATGTGATGATAAGTAGCTTTATATTTCTGACTTCCACAGGATCATAACCAGCCCCATAAATTTGTGTGAGTGGGAACTGTCACAGTATTAAAGTTGCTTCTCCTCCCTGGAGAAGTAATTCTTTCCTATCTTAACATCTAGGGTTTCATAGCTATTTAATTCGAAGATACATACAAGGAAGTCCTGAATGTGGACCTCAGACCCTCCTCCAACCATGCCATTAGCTGGAGCACCTCCCCACCTACCCCGCATCAGAGCAGTAGTTAGTAAGGTATTTGGGAAACATCCTGCCAGCCTGGAGCGCTAGAGCCCGGTGATTCCTCCATTGCTGTCTGTCATCTGTCCGTTGTCTTTTTCAGATCATAGGGTAAAACACATTTCTCCTGCCAGATGCTTGGTAATCCAATCTATCCAGAGGGCTTTAAAAGCTCAATAACAATAAACCTCCATTCATTTCATTTCAGTTAATTAGGAGTCAACCAGCAGGCTGATAAGGGCTAGACTGAAATTTACCTTTGCTTTGAAAAAACTTTCTTCATACACAGTGAAAATTAACTCGGTAAATAGAATATCAGGTGAATGATGGGGTGGAGGGAGGCAAGCAGAAGAACAAGAGGCGTTAAATTGCTCTCGATAAAAACAACCTTTTACAAACAAGTAAGAGCAATCTCATTGCACTGGTAGGGTAGAAAGGGCTAGGTGTTTAGAGTTCTGAGTACGTAACTTGTTCTAGCTCATCGGTCACAACTGTGCAAATCAAGCACACTGCTTCCTTGCCCTGGGAATCTGTTGGCTCCACCATAAAACCAGAAGTTATTCTCCATGGACTTTTACAACTTAATACAACAACAACAGTTGATGTGTTCACTCTAAAAATAAATCCCCCTAATTTTCATTAAGCCAGGCAATCCACCCAAACATTGTAGTAGGAAGGAGTATTCTGTGCGAAGACATCTAGATAAACTGCCATACTTCTAGAATGCCAGTCTCTCCCAGCTGCAATCTGTTCTTCTCACTTTTGCCAGCGATCTTTCCAAGAGTCAGTTCTGACCTTGTTTCTCCCCATGCAGCGGCTCTCAGCCCTTAGGATAAAGTCCACGCTCTCTAGCAAGGCACGTAAAGTGAAAGTGAAAGTGTTAGTTGCTCAGTCATGTCTGACTCTTTGCGACCCCATGGACTGTGGCCACCAAGTTCCTCTTTCCATGGGATTTTCTAGGCAAGGATACTGGAGTGGTTTGCCATTTCTTTCTCCAGGGAATCTTCCCAAACCAGGGATCGAACCCAGGTCTCCTGCATTGCTGGTCATCAGGGAATTAAAGGCACATAAGAGAACCCACAAAATCTCCTGCTCTGTCGCTTGCTCATTGCCCAGGCCTTGGGGCGTCTTCTCCCCCATCATTCACCTGATGCTCTCTACTCCTTCAGACTCAGAGTGCTTGCACATGCTATTCCTCTGTTTGCTGAGAAAAGTTACAAGTCCTCCACACCCTAGTTTAAGCAAGTGCTCTTTGTAAATTCTCCCCCAACTGCCCCCCTACCCCAAGCTGGTGACTTCTGCCTCAATGCTTTCCTTCCAGATAATTGAAAAGTGGCCCACTTGCCTCTTCTGATGGCCTGTGGATGCTTAAGCATGGGGATTTTGTCCTATTCCATCTTTGCATTTTCAAAGTTCAGCCTGGGAATACAAAAGGGCTTATTGCCTGGATGAATGAAAGTAGTATTTAAAAGTAATAAAGAGGCAATTTTAGAGCTGTGCCATACTTTAGAAATTTCCTTTATTTGAGACTGGCTTTCCCCTGATGATCTGAGTTAGTGAAGGGTACTGACATTTCTGCGGATTCTCTAAGAACCATTAGTCAGGAATAGTTTGCTTTGAAAATTGCATTTGAGATGAAGAAATTGTTTAGTTAGTGAACTGAGACTGGATGTTAAAGAAAAGTCATTTGGAAAATGTCATGAGCAATTTTTTAAACAGTACTTTTATCAGCCCACAGTACTAGAGTCTGGTTTATTTGCTGTTATGCTGAGCAGAGTCATAGCCATACTTGTACAATTAGAAATTAAAATGGGTGGCTCTGGAAATGGGTGGGCTTCCCCAGAGTCTATACTTTTCTGGCCTCTGAAGATGAGCTGTTTGGGTAGAAACTTAGGGCCAGCTGATAGGGTTGCTGGAAAGAAAATGCAAGCATTGGATGAGAGCGCTTTCAACTCAAAGATTGTGTTTTGGAAACCATGGACTTCCAGATTTATATATGAGAAAACTGAGGTTCAGAAAGGTGATCCATACTGACTGAGTGTTTTCAAAGTTCCTGAATCTTGGCACTGTTGACATTCTGGACTGAATAACTCTGTTGTTAGAGGCCAGCCTGCATATGTAGATGCTGAGCCATGAACCTGGCTTTTCCCCACTAGATGCCCATCCTTAGCTGTGCAAAAGGTCTCTCGCCATATGTTAACAAGGCGGGAAGAAAATTACCCTGTTAAGAACCATTGGATTAAATGAATCAGTTAAAAAGTCTTACCTGAAGAAAGGGTTTCCCGGTAAAGAACCTGCCTGCCGATGCAGGAGCTGCAGGAGATGTGGGTTCGATCCCTGGATTGGGAAGATCCCCTGGAGGAAAGGGCAACCCCCCTGGGATAATCCCATGAACAGAAGGAGCCTGGTGGGCTCCATGTCTGTGCAAAGAGTTGGACATAACTGAGCACACAATCATCTGAAGAAAGCTGAAAGTTGCACGAAGTTCACGGTTAAGTTTTTGGTTTTGATTTGGTGTTAAAATTAATTAGATTCAGTGAACACACATTGCACATTTTCCTGTGAGGCAATGAACAAGGCACTATGGTAGAGAGAGCTGAAGAACAACTTTGTTCCTTTAAAAACCTACAAATGATTACCTTACAGTGTGGAGGGGAGGATCCAGTGAATTAAAATGAGGTCATTGTAGACAAGTTATTATCTCTCCTCTTTTCTTGTACAACCAGTGCCCAAACAGTAGTTGTCAATCAATTCTTGCACCTTAGTGAACACATGATATTCTATAAGCATAGTAAACCTTGACTAGGCATATAAGGGTATACACATAATTGTTAGTGCTTTCAGTTATTTTTAAAGAAAATATTATAACCAATGGCAGAGAAGCATGATAGAAATATTGTCTTCACTGTTGCATAACAAAAAGAAAATAGATTCCATTTCCAATCTTTGAAAAGTTCAAAAAATGCTGTTTTGATAAGCCAAAGGGATGATGCAGCGTGGGTAAATGGGAACTGAACAGAATTGGGGAGCAGATTCTGTCCCTTCATCTTTAGCTGGTAGAACCAAGGCAATTGGAAGGGATTATCAAGTGTAATATAATTCAGAGGTTCATTCTCCAGCTCTGATGTTTATTGGCCATGAGGCCCAAGCTCAGTCTCTACAGGACGGCTGTAAAAGTTCATCAAGGAAAATACAGTGTTTTGAACATGGCGGGCAGGCAGTGCTAAATGGGTTTTATTTCCCTCTTAGACCTCTGAAGCATTTAGTAACTCATATGTCACTCATTCACTCAACAATGAGACCCCACAGACACTTGTCGATAGACAGCAATGTTATTAGAAAGTGGGCTAGAAATGCTGGCAGAGATCAGATAGGAGGGGTCCTTGAAGAGCACACATTTTGGTGGACAATTAAGCGGGGCGGCTGGGACAGACCGCGCAGAAGCGCGGCGGCTGCGAAGGACCGCGCAGAAGCGCGGCTGAGAGGAGCTACCCCGCGCCCAAGGACAGGGGCGGTGGTCGAGAGCACCAGGTTGCGACGGCGCAGGAGCGGCCAGGAGGAGCCACCCCACCTCTGAGGTCAGGGGCAGTGGCCGAGAGGAGCTACCCCACGTCCAAGGAGCGGCGGCTGCGCGGGTGCAGGGGGGCTGAGAGGAGCTACTCCACGTTCAAGGTCAGGAGGGGCGACCTCATCCAAGGTAAGGAGCAGCTGCACTTTGCTGGAGCAGCAGTGAAGAGATACCCCACGTCCAAGGTAAGAGAAACCCACGTAAGACGGTAGGTGTTGCAAGAGGACATCAGAGGGCAGACACACTAAAACCATAATCACAGAAAACTAGCCAATATGATCACAGGACCACAGTCGTGTCTAACTCAGTGAAACTGAGCCATGCCGTGTGGGGTCACCCAAGACAGTCGGGTCATGGTGGAGAGGGCTGACAGAATGTGGTCCACTGGAGAAGGGAATGGCAAACCACTTCAGTATTCTTGCCTCGAGAACCCCATGAACAGTATGAAAAGGCAAAATGATAGGATACTGAAAGAGGAACTCCCCAGGTCAGTAGGTGCCCAATATGCTACTGGAGATCAGTGGAGAAATAACTCTAGAAAGAATGAAGGGATGGAGCCAAAGCAAAAACAATACCCAGTTGTGAACGTGACCGGTGATAGAAGCAAGGTCTGATGCTGTAAAGAGCAATATTGCATAGGAACCTGGAATGTTAGGTCCATGAATCAAGGCAATTTGGAAGTGGTCAAACAGGAGATGGCAAGAGTGAATGTCAACATTCTAGGAATCAGCAAACTAAAATGGACTGGAATGGGTGAATTTAACTCAGATGACCATTATATTTGCTACTGTGGGCAGGAATCCCTTAGAAGAAATGGAGTAGCCATCATGGTCAACTAAAGAGTCCAAAATGTAGTACTTGGATGCAATCTCAAAAACAACAGAAAACCACTAGACCATTCAGGTATGACCTAAATCAAATCCCTTATGACTATACAGTGGAAGTGAGAAATAGATTTAATGGACTAGATCTAATAGACAGAGTGCCTGATGAACTATGGACGGAGGTTCATAACGTTGTTGTACAGGAGACAGGGATCAAGACCATCCCCATGGAAAAGAAATGCAAAAAAGCAAAGTGGCTGTCTGAGGAGGCCTTACAAATAGCTGTGAAAAGAAGAGAAGTGAAAAGCAAAGGAGAAAAGGAAAGATATTCCCATTTGAATGCAGAGTTCCAAAGAATAGCCAGGAGAGATAAGAAAGCCTACCTCAGCAATCAATGCAAAGAAATAGAGGAAAACAACAGAATGGGAAAGACTAGAGATCTCTTAAAGAAAATTAGAGATGCCAAGGGAACATTTCATGCAACGATGGGCTCGATAAAGGACAGAAATGGTGTGGACCTAACAGAAGCAAAAGGTATTAAAAAGAGGTGGCAAGAATACACAGAAGAACTGTACAAAAAAGATCATCATGACCCAGATAATCACGATGGTGTGATCACTCACCTAGAGCCAGACATCCTGGAATGTGAAGTCAAGTGGGCCTTAGGAAGCATCATTCTGAACAAATGGAGGTAGTGGAGGTAATGGAATTCCAGTTGAGCTATTTCAAATCCTGAAAGATGATGCTGTGAAAGCGCTGCACTCAATATGCCAGCAAATTTGGAAAACTTAGCAGGGGCCACAGGACTGGAAAAGGTCAGTTTTCACTACAGTCCTGAAGAATGCTCAAACTACTGCACAACTGCACTCATCTCACACGCTAGTAAAGTAATGCTCAAAATTCTCCAAGCCAGGCTTCAGCAATACATGAACCAAGAACTTCCAGATGTTCAAGCTGGTTTTCGAAAAGGCAGAGGAACCAGAGATCAAATTGCCAACATCTGCTGGAACTTTGAAACAGCAAGTTAGTTCCAGAAAAACATCTATTTCTGCTTTATTGACTATGCCAAAGCCTTTGACTGTGAGGATCACAATAAACTGTGGAAAATTCTAAAAGAGATGGGCATATCAGACCACCTGACCTGCCTCTTGAGAAACCTATATGCAGGTCAGGAAGCAACAGTTAGAACTGGACATGAAACAACAGACTAGTTCCAAATAGGAAAAGGAGTTCATCAAGGCTGTATATTGTCATCCTGCTTATTTAACTTATATACAGAGTACATCATGAGAAATGATGGGCTGGAATGCACAAGCTGGAATCAAGATTGCTGGGAGGACTATCAATAACCTCAGATATGCAGATGCCACCACCCCTATGGCAGAAAGTGAAGAGGAACTGAAAAGCCTCTTGATAAAAGTGAAACAGGAGAGTGAAAAAGTTGGCTTAAAGCTCAACATTCAGAAAACTAAGATCATGATATCCAGTCTCATCACTTCATGGCAAAGAGATGGGGAAATGGTAGAAACAGTTTCAGATTTTATTTTTCTGGGCTCCAAAATCACTGCAGATGGTGATTGCAGCCATGAAATTAAGACGCTTATTCCTTGGAAGGAAAGTTATGAGCAACCTACATAGCATATTAAAAAGCAGAGACATTACTTTGCCAACAAAGATCCATCTAGTCAAGGCTATGGTTTTTCCAGTGGTCATGTGTGGATGTGAGAGTTGGACTGTGAAGAAAGCTGAGCGCGGAAGAATTGATGCTTTTGAACTGTGGTGTTGGAGAAGACTCTTGAGAGTCCCTTGGACAGCAAGGAGATCCAACCAGTCCATCCTGAAGGAGATCAGTCCTGGGTGTTCATTGGAAGGACTAATGTTGAAGCTGAAACTCCAATACTTTGGCCACCTGATGCGAAAAGTTGACTCATTGGAAAAGACCCTGATGCTGGGAGGGATTGAGGGCAGGAGGAGAAGGGGACGACAGAGGGTGAGATGGCTGGATGGCATCACTGACTCGATGGGCATGAGTTTGAGTAAACTCCGGGAGTTGTTGATGCACAGGGAGGCCTGGCGTGCCACGATTCATGGGGTCGCAAAGAGTCAGACATGACTGAGTGACTGAACTGAGCTGAACTGAACCCCCTGGTTACCCTTGTGACTCAAGAATGGCCCAGGGACCAGCAACATCAATGAAACCTGTGAGATGACAGAAAATCAGAATCTGGGGCCCTATCCCAGGTTTACTAAATCAGAATCTGAATTGTAGCAACATACCCAGATGACTGATATGTATATTAATGTTTAAGAAGCACTGTTTTATACTAAATTGAGCTTTTGCTTTTGTAGGTGTTTGTAGCTGTGTATGTATGGGCTTCCCAGGTGGCTCAGTGATAAAGACTCCATCTGCTAATGCAAGAGATGAAGGAGATGCACTTTGAATCCCTGGGTAGGGAAGATCCCCTGAAAGAGGAAATTGCAACCCATTCCAGTGTTCTTGCCTGGAGAATTCCTTGGAGAGAGGAGACTGGTGGGCTGCAGTCCATGGGGTCTCAGAGAGTGAGCATGCACACACGCATAAGTGTATGTGTGTGAGGGGCAACAAGGAAGGAAAGGAAGGGAAGAGGGTCAGGGCCCGGGGTGGGGGTGGGCAGGAGAGGCAGGGAGAGAAAAAAATGACTCAGTGATTGATTCCGGGCTGGAGCTAATGAAATGGGCACACGCTGTCCTTGAAACACTTGACATGTGGGGCTGCCATTCAGCTCTGCTTTTATGCAGGGCATTTGTAGATAGGTGGTGGATAAAACATGGAGGGAACAAGATTATCCAGAGGAAGTGGGAAGAAAACACCAAGACTTGGAAGCTGGCAGACTGGCTGAAAGAGCTGTCGAGGAAAGGCCAGTTCCTAGTCGCGAAGACCTCGGTGTCCAAGAAGCCAAGAAGTGTTTTTAATTCTTTGGTTAATGTGGTCAGATAACCAAAAAACAAAGATCAGAGAAATGGAAACTGAAAATTCTCCTTTATATTTTGTAGCGAGTAGGCCTTTGGCTAGTTGGCCATCGAAAGCTTTTGTCCTCTGGATTGCATAAGCTTTCGTTCAGCAGATGTCTTGGATACTAACCTCAGGCCATTCTTGCCCTTGGTGGGAGGACCTCACACCAACAAGGCTCCATCTGCCGCTTCTGCTGCTGCTGCTCCTGGTCTCCCGCCTGCCTCTGGCCTGTTGGCCCTTGACTTGCCTCTTGGTCACTGGGCTAAACTTCCCGTCTGACCCTTTTCCTTCTCCTCTGTGTCCCCCCTTTTCCAGTCCACCAGCGCCTCCTAACTTTAGCTTTGCTTGGACTGATCTTCACTACCTGACTGTTATTCCTGCCAACGCCCAGCATATATTCTTTTCACTGAAATGATGTGAGCTGTTAAGTTCCCCATACAAAATAGCCAGGGCGCCAGACTCTGTTTACAACAGGGTCATTCTCAGCAGTTCATGCGATAGGAACGCCTCCTCTCTTAGAGAAAGGAGATTATCGTTTAGACTAGGCTTCTGGAAAGAAGTCCAGGTTTGCCCTTGGTGCCAATGGCTTAGCTGATCCATCAGGAGGGAGGTTTTAAAAATTTAAGCCATTTGCTCCAATACAATTGCCAGCACATAATTTTTAACATGTGTTTCGGGCATTGGCATGATTCTGGAGAGAAATAGAAAACACTTCTCAATTTCTGAAAACAGCTGGTAGAATTTAGATTCCTAGCTACTGCTTTAAGAACGGGATTATTGACAGTTACTGCCTAGAGTCTCCAGTTGGTGGTTGCCTTCTCTCTTTTAGGCTGGAATGGCTACTATAGACAGTTTTTATGTCAAAGATGTTAGCAGGGCTATGAAAAGGAAGGAGGAAGAAGGATGTCAAGAATGGCCAAATATAGTCAATCTCATCTGTATCAGCCCCAGACTACACTTTTGTGTGTGTGTGTGTGTGTGTGTGTGTGTGTGTGTGTGTGCAGGGCACTAACTGGGTGCCTTCACACATTACCTTGTTTAATTCTCACAACAGCCATATGGAGTAGGTGTTATCTTGACTTTGTAGACTCATATCAGCAAAGTTACAGAGTGTATTAGTGACAAGAAGCCCTTCCCAGGTGGCTGACACTAATGGTAAAGAATCTGCCTGCTAATACAGGAGACTTAAGAGACACAGGTTCAATTCCTGGTTGGGAAGGTCCCCTGGAGGAGAGCACGGCAAGCCACACCAGCATTCTTGCCCAGAAAATCCCATGGACAGAGGAGCCTGGTGGACTGCAGTCCACAGTGTTGTAAAAAGTAGGACGTGACTTAAGTGACTTAGCATGCACTCACTGTGGCAAGAAGCAACATACTAACACACTGTGTATTGGTCATTTTAAAACTTGGGACAGAGTCAATGGTAAAAAAGTATTAGAGAGAAGAAGAGCCAGAGGGAGAGAAGCATCACAGTGTAAAGGAGTATTTTCTACATTTCCTTTATAAAACGTTATGCACCTGCTATATTTCACCAGAGGTAAGGTAGCCCTTAGAAATGTGAAGCAGCACTAGGATGACGATGGCAGAGGAGAGTCCCCCAAATTAAAGGTCCTGGGCCAGCCAGCTCCTCTCTCCACTCTGCACTGCCATGAATGGCTCTTCTCTGCACCTGGAATGTTTGTCTGCTCTGCTCAGCATCTTTTTTTTTTTTAATTTATTTATTGTTTATTGTAGAATATTGCTTTACAGAATTTTGCTGTTTTCTGTCAAACCTCAGCATAAATCTCCATCAAGTTATCATCTTCAATAAGTGTCCTTCTTAAAGTCACCTATGAAGTCATTTAGGTGCCATGACTCTCAGTTTCCCCATCTGTAACTTGGAAATGATAGAACTAACCCATGAGATCATTTGGTGTTTGAATCACAAAACGTAAAACTAATGTGGAAATTTTGCTAAAGAGTAATGGAAAAATATGAAACACTGAGGACAGCAACTAGCCCACTTGAAAACTAATTCAAAACTTTTTATGAAGAAATTTTGGTTCATTGAATGGAAAAAGCTTATAAGTGTTAGGTGCATTCAATGACCAAAAATGAAAGAAAAGTGGCTGAACAAAAACTGAACTGGATTTCTGAAAGAAACACAGAAAAACCTGTTTAAAACTGCTTTAAAAATGGCTAGCTAGCCCACTATGTTTCATGACTCTATCTCATGTGTAGAGACATTTCTTTACAAATGAGGCAACTCAATAATGAGAGACATTTGAGACATTTCTGGTTACCTTTAGATATTATCATCAGTTCTCTTCCTGCTCATGTACCAGTTATCTTATATTTCCCTGGAAGCAGTGATTAAAACAAGCATTTTATCAGAATGTGCATTCCTGACTCTTTTCATAATTATAATTCAATTTAATAAATGCTAATTTAGTACCTTAAAATGCACTCCATAGGGCTTCCCTGGTGCCTCAGCAATAAAGAATCTGCCTGCCATTACAGGAGACGTGGGTTCAATCCCTGGTTTGGGGATATTCCCAGAGGAGGAGGAAATGGCAACCCATGCTAGTATTCTTGCCTGGGAAATCCTATGGGCAGAGGAGCCTGACAGGCTACAGTCCATGGGGTCACAAAGAGTCGGGCACAACTGAGTGAGTAAACAGCAACAAGAACAAATGTAGTCTGTGGTATTAGGCACTGTGTAGACTCAGAAAGTAAACACAAAATTGGCCTTCATCATGAGTTCTGTTTTTAATGTAAGTCTTAAACGGGCTGGCACTGTGTTTTATTCAGATTTTGCATAGGTAGCCAAGGCAGAGAGTGGTGGCTTAAGAGGCCAGATATAATATAAGTAACTTTAGGTTGCTTAGAGACTCTATGTTAAGTAAAAAGTAAAGCAGGAATTAGGCAAAGGCTGGGGCATGGGGCATTTATATTAGTTGCTCAGTCGTGTCCAACTTGTTACAACCCCTTGGACTGTTGCCCAGCAGGTTCCTCTCCAGGCAAGAATATTGGAGAGGGTAGCCATTCCCCTCTCCAGAGAGTCTTCCCGACCCAGGGATCAAACCAGGGTCTCCTGCATTGCAGCCCCACGGGAATTTGAATATATTATGCTACAAATAGAGAAAGCTGTTAGCAGAGGATGGATGGTGGATGGAGACTCTGTAGAGCTGGGCTTCCCAGGCGGGCCAGTGGGAAAGAATCCATCTGCCAGCGCAGGAGACACAAGAGATGCGGATTCGTCCTTGAGTCCAGGAGGTTCCCGGGAGGAGGAAATGGCAGCCCACTCCAGCATTTGTGCCTGGTTAATCCATGGGCAAAGAAGCCTGGTGGGCTATAGTCCATGGGTCGCAAAGAGTCGGACACGACTGAGCAGCTGAGCAATGATCACACGCTGGGCTTTTAGTAGACTCTGAAGCAGGTGAAAGATTCTGTGCCTGAGTCATTGTGCAGAGTGAGAATGGGCTGATTCTCTTGCCCCTGCTAAAGGTCCATCACTAGACCAAAACAGGAAATGAAGAAAGTATTTATAAAATTAAAAAATTGTATAAAATCTTTATCATAGAAGAAAATGTTTAAAAAAATATATGGAAATGTGTTCTTGCTGAGCAGCCTCCATAGACAAGGTGGCTATAATGGTAATAAAAGTGAAAATATGTGCTTTATTGATCTGTTTCGTATTTGGAATGTGATGGGACAGTTGACATCATTCCCCTCAAACTTGGAGGGACTAAGGGAAGAGGACCTGGTAAGGGCCTTGGGTTCATCTTGAACGACTGGCACAGTCAAGCGCTTTAACTTTTATGGAACAAGTAGTGACAAACATCAGTTTGAGGGTCACTGGGAAGAAAATGGTCAGAAATCAAAAGTGAGAGGACAAGATTAGAGCCTGACTCCCTCATTAATTACCATGTGATCTTGAGGAAGTAAGACTGAGCCCAGTTTCCTAGTCACAGAAATGGACCTAAGAATACTTTATCCATCTGGTAGGTCATGTGATGATTTCTGTGAAGGCCCCTTGTAAGTTACAAATTGTCCTATAAAATTTGTAATCTCTACTGTGGACAGGGCTTCCTTGGTGGTTCAGATGGTCAAGAATCTGCCTGCAATGTGGGAGACCTGGGTTCGACCCCTGGGTGGGGAAGATCCCCTGGAGAAGGGAAAGGCAACCGACTCCAGTATCCTGGCCTGGAGAAGCCTATGGACAGAGAAGCCTGGCAACTACAATCCATGGGGTCACGAAGAGTCAGACACGACTGATAGACTTTCCCTTTCACTTGTGAACAAGAGGGTATTGTTGTATGGCAGGGTGAGTTCAGATGGTTTCACTGCAAATCATATTTCCTACTTTTCAAATATTAAATCACGTCTGCTGGTGAATATACAATAAATCTTTTCTGGATGTTTTCTTTTCGATGATCTTCCACTTTTTGCTAAAGTCCGACCAAGTATGGTCTCAGCAGAATTTTATGTAAAAAGTTTGGAGACTGACTTCTGAGAGCGTTGTCATATTTTAATTTAGTTGGAGTATAGTTTGTCTTTCTATAACCCCATCTCTTGGTTTGATTCGTGTTGTTCAGCTATTAAAAATGGATCTCCCTGAGACTGCCCGTCACAGACCTGTCAGGAAACAACGGGAGAACAGCACAGAGTCAGCGTTAGACACTGAGGTGAGAGGAGGACAACGAACTGCCCTCCCCAGACTTCAGGTTGTCTCTGATGGCCCGATTAAAGGGTGATCACTGTGATGATAAGAAAGGAAAAAGGAGGCAGAAGAGAGCCTGCTAAAGGAGGGGGTGCTCAGGTAGCGCTGGTCACAAACGGAACGAGAACAGTTGGTTTACTTTGGGGAGTTTTTTTGTTTTAACAAGTGACTTAAAATGGAGAGCTTGAAAAGTTATCTCAGAAAGAAATTCATTTGAAGTAAAGTGAAAATATGAAAGTGAAAGTCGCTCAGTTGTGTCCGACTCTTTGTGATCCCGTGGACTATACAGTCTGTGGAATTCTCCAGGCCAGGATACTGGAGTGGGTAGCCTTTCCCTTCTCCAGGGGATCTTCCCAACCCAGGGATTGAACCCAGGTCTCCCGCATTGCAGGAGGATTCTTTACCAACTGAGCCACAAGCAAAGCCCTCATTTGAAGTAAAACAGGGTAGAAATGCCTGGCCTGGAATATTGAGAAATATTTTTGTTGCACTGAGTATGAAATTTTCAAGAAGTTATAAAAAGTGATTTAGTTGTGCCGCTAGTGTTATGGGAAATAACTTATTGATGAAGCAGGTTTTGTAGCTTGAGCTGGCTCTAAAATTTTAGCAACCAGACAGGAGCATAAAGATTAATTAATAAGGTATCCTGATCCCTAAGGTAGTGCTTGCATCTTGGCAAGGGTGTTACAAAAGTTTGAAAAATATATGAAGTTTTTGACTTACTGGTCATTAAAGTACTAAAAGAAATCTGTCCAAGTTAGCTTTGCAGTGTCAGTGAGAAAGCCAAGCCAATTGGAACAGATTTTCTTCCTTCATTTTTTTTTTTTTAATTGGGGAATTTTTCTTTACAAGCTTTTACAGTGTTGTGTTAGCGTCCTCTGTGTAACAACGTGAATCAGCTCTATGTGTACATACATGCCCTCCCTCTCAGGGTCTCCCTCCCCTGACCCCACCCCGTCCTCCAGGTCATCACAGGGCACCCAGCCGAGCTCCTTGTGTTGTGCAGGGTCACAGGGCACCCAGCCGAGCTCCTTGTGTTGTGCAGGGTCCCTCTAGCTGTCTGCTTTACACAAGGCGGTGCACGGACGCCAGTCCCAGTCTCCCAGTTCATCCCCCCCCACCTGTATCTACCTGTCCTTCCTCTACATCTCTTCTCTATTCCTGCCCTGTAAATAGGTTCATCTGTACCATTTTTCTAGATTCCAATAGATGCATTAATATATGACATGCGTTTTTCTCTTTCTGACTTCACTCTGTGTGACAGACTCTAGGTCCCTCCATGTCTCTACAGATGACCCATTTTCATTCCTTTTTATGGCTGAGAAAAAAAAAAAAGCCAAAGGAATCAGGCTCTCTGACTTCAGACTATACTACAGTGATCAAGACAGTTTGGTACTGGCACAAAAACAAAGACATGGATCAACAAAACAGGATAGAAAGCTCAGAGATAAACTCATGCACCTACGGTCACCTAATCTATGCCAAAGGAGTCAAGAATATACAGTGGAGAAAAGACAATAGCTTCAAAAAAATGGTGCTGGGAAAACTGGACAACTACGTGTAAAAGAATGAAATTAGAACATTCATAACACCATACACAAAAGTAACCTCCCCTCATTTTGTCTCCTCTGCTTGTTTCCTGATTGGAAGATGGACAGATGTGTGAATGTAAATGCAAATCACTCTGACAGCTACTGGAAAGAAAGAGTTGCTTATGATGATAAAGTCCTTGTAGTCAGCAAGCTTCCCCTCTGTCTGTGATACAGCAGGTGGGTGGATAATGCACATTATATGGCCACTGCCTTAGCTAACAAAAACCTGTGCTCATATAGCAGGGAATTATATGCAATATTTTTCTTTTTCTTTTTTTCAGGTTTATTGAGGTGTAATTGCAAATGAAAAGTACATATATTGAAAGTTACAATGTGGTGTTTTGACATACATTGTACATTGTGATATACATGTACAATATGAAATGACTACCACAATCAAGTTAATTAATATATTCATCATCTTCATGTCATTACCAATTTTTTAATTAATTGATTTTTTAGTTGAAGGATAATTGCTTTATATGTTACCAATTTGGGGGCATGGTGAGAACATGTATGGCCTTCTCCTTTACCAAAAATCAGGATATAACACAGTGTTATTAACTATAGGCAAAAGCTTCTATGGTGGATCTCTAGAATGCATTCATCTTGTGTATCTGAAGCTTTACATTCATTGAACAGTAAGTCACCATTTCCTCCTCCCCTAATTCTTAGCAATCGCTGTTGTCCTTGCTGTTCCTGTGAGTCTTGCCTTCTTAGATTCCACATGTAAGTGAAAGCATATGTGTCTTTCTGTGTCGGGCTTATTTCAACTAGCATAGTGACCTGTAAGTTTATACACCTTGTTGTAAATGGTAAGATTCCCTTATTTTTCATGAATGAATAATATTCCATTCTATATATATGTATATGTGTCTGTGTATGTATGTGTGTGTGCATGCTCAGTCACTCAGTTGTATCCTACTTTTTGCAACCCTACGGACTATAGCCTACCAGGCTCCTCTGTCTGTGGAATTTTCCAGACAAGAATCCTGGAGTGGGTTGCCATTTCCTACTCTAGGAGATCTTCCAGACCCAGAGATTGAACCTGTGTCTCTTGTGTCTCCTGCATTGTCGGGCAGATTCTTTACCATCGCACTACCTGGGATGCCCATGTATGTATATATAAATATATATATATATGTGTGTGTGTGTGTGTGTGGTTTAGTTGCTAAGTCGTGTCCGACTCTTTGTGACCCTATGGATCGTAGCCCATAAGGTTCCTCTATTCATAGGATTTTCCAGGCAGGAATACTGGAGTGGGTTGTCATTCCCTTCTCTAGGGGATCTTTTTGATCCAGGGATCAAACCCGGGTCTCCTGCACTGCAGGCATATTCTTTACTGACTGAGCTACCAGGGAAGCTCATATATATATGTGTGTGTATATATATATACATATACATACACACACAAACAAATGAATAGAGAAAGAAGATATGGGATATATCTATAAATCTATATCCATCTATCTATCTAAACCATGCAGCAGTGACCATAGGAATGCAGATAATCCTTTAAGATATTGATTTCATTCTCTTTGGATATGTATCCAGAAAAGGAATTGCTGAATCATATGGTGAATGTATTTTTAACTTCTTCAGGAGCTTACGTACTGTTTTCTGTACTGGCTGTACCAATTTATATTCTTACCACCAATTAGCAAGGGTTCCCTTTTCTCTGAATCCTTGCTAACACTTGCTATTTGTTATCTTTTTTGGAGGGGTGGGGGGAGTATGTAGCTTTTTTTAATTAGAGGGTAATTGCTTTATAATATTATGTTGGCTTCAGCCATACAACAGTGTGGATCAGAGAAAGCTGTTCTGACAGGTGTGAAGTGGTATCTCATCACGGTTTTGCTTTGTATTATCTTAATGAAAGTGGGATATCTGCTTCTCTGGTGGCTCAGAGGTTAAAGCGTCTGCCTGCAACTCGGGAGACCTGGGTTCAATCCCTGGGTTGGGAAGATCCCCTGGAGAAGGAACTGGCAACCCACTCCAGTATTCTTGCCTGGAGAATCCCATGGATGGAGAAGCCTGGTGGGCTACAGTCCACGGGGTCGCAAAGAGTCGGACACGACTGAGCGACTTCACTTTCACTTTCTTTCAATGAAAGTGGCATCAGCTATACGTATGTATATGCCCCTCCCTCTTGAAGCTCCCTCCACCCCCATCCTCTAGGTCTTCACAGTGCACCAGGCTGAGCGGCCTGTGCTATAGAGCATGTTCCTACTAGCTATCTCTCTTACATATGGCAGTGTATATACTTGGGGGCTCAGTCGTGTCCTATCTTTGCAACCGCATACGCTGTAGCCCGAGAGGCTCCTCTGTCCGTGGGATTTCTCAGGCAAGAATACCACAGTGGGCTGCCATTTCCTCCTCCAGGGGATCTTCCTGACTCAGGAATCAAACCCGTATCTCCTGTGTCTCCTGCTTTGCAGGCGATTCTTTCCCACCGAGCCATTCGGGAAGCCCATGGTAGTGTGTACACGTCAACCTTCATCTCCCGTTCATCCCACCCTCCCAGTCGTCCGCCGTGTCCTCGGGTCCATTCTCTACGTCTGTATCTCTGTTCCTGTCCTGCAGATAGGGCCATCTGTACCATTTTTTTTTGCAGTCCATGAGGTCGCAAAGAGTCAGACATGACTTGGTGACTGAACAACAGCACAGCTGATTCACTTCATGTAGAGCAGAAACTAATGTAACACTGTAAGGCAATTAAACTCCAATTTTTTTTTTAAGTTATACGTCGTCACACTTGTGCCTGTCTAGGAGTCATACTTGGTCTGATTGGTGCTAGATTCTTTCTTGGTTTGGAATGGTGCATCCCCCCATACTTCGTTTGCATTTTTCTTAGTTGCTTTATTTACTCTGTTTCCAGTCTAACCAGCTGCAATACTCCCCCAGTAACAAGCCTAAATGAACTTGTTGGACTCTATTGCATCTATTATGTCTTTTTAATACCAGTTTTTAACTGGTAATATTATAAACCTTGATGACATAGTTGAGACTGAAGCATAGAGATGAGTATTTTTAGAAGGAAATGGTGACCCGTTCCAGTGTTCTTGCCTGGAAAATTCCATGGACAGAGGAGCATGGTGGGCTACAGTCCATGGGGCTGCAAAGGGTCAGACTCAATTGAGCACACACACACACCCCTTTACTACAATGATTTCAAGCCTTTTTGTGGGATACAGGATCTTCTGTACAAAACCTCTTTTCTATTATCCACCTAGAGTCAACCATACATCCCCATCTCATGAACAGTTTTAAACATCTATTTCCCTCTTTGGTAATTTAACACCATGACAATAGTTTTATATACTAATGAGTAGAAATATTGAGGAGGAGAAACACATTTTTGGATGACCCAGGAACTCTATGACTTGCTGTGATCCTTAACTACTGTTTGAATATGTCTGAAATCTTGATGTTTCAGGAGTCAGCATAAAGGGGAAGCAGGGTATAGTACCCAGAGGAAACAGTACAATTTCACCTTACTGTCCTCTCTTAATTAATTTCAAGGTGAAACTCAAAAGGCCATGAAAAGGTGGAATGAAAATGAGACACTTCAATCCTGTCCTATTTTTGTTTCCTGAGTTCAGTATGTCTTAAAATTGGAAGGCAGAGTCCAGGTGTTAGCGAGGTATTACCCTGGGGAGATGTGAGAGTGGAGGTCAGGCAGTAAAAGGGCATTAAACTATGCATCTTACATGAGGGATTAATTGCCAGGAGCGCGTGAGAAGAATTATGGCCATTAAAATCCAGACCCCGAGCAAATATCAACATGAGGAAATTGTCCCCTGACTGCAAACATAGGAGGGTTCCAAGCCAGTGGGTAAAAATGAGATTAGCTTTTTTCTCTATAAATGATAGAAGATGCTTTGGGGGGAAAACACCAAAGACAGAACTGCGTGGTGTAGCCTAGATATTTTCAAGTTTCAATTCGGAACCATGATCATGCTAATAGGGACTTAAAAAAAAAAATAAAATAACCACAGAGAGGCACCCTGGAGTTTCCTGCCTTCCTGGGGCTCCAGTCTAGCTTTCCTCTCTTGTAAATCTGCAGCTCTTGTGCTAGAATGAAGAGTCAGGTTTATCACCCAGAGCCTGAGGCACTATTAGATGCTAAGTGCTAAATGGGAATTCAATTATGTTCTCTCCATCCTATTTACCAAAGCAGAAAATTGGAATTATTTAGTCTTAGAGCAGCGTTTCTCCCATGTGGCTAGGGAGTGGGCAGAGACACTCTTCCCCTGGAGGACGTAGCATACTCTGCCGGAGGGTGTATGAAAATAATGTATTTAATATTACACAAATTTTAAAACTGAGACGCCACCCAAAATCATTATTTTTGTGATGTAAACTCCATCAGGAAGGCAGAAGGAAAGGTCTTTTATATATAAAAAAATAAACTTTCCCCTGTCTCTCAGTGATTTCATTAGGAAGACAAGAGCAAGGCCTCTGGACGCATGCTGAAAAGTGGGAGAGATTTTGTTGTTCATCAAGGAAGAGCGTAGTTTGGACTTCCTTGGTGGTCCAGTGGTTATGAATCCGCCTGCTAATGCAGGGGAAATGGGTTTGATCCTTGGTCGGGGAAGACTCCACATGCCATGGGGCGACTAAGCCTGTGCAGCACAGCGACCGAAGCCGGTGCGCCTAGAGCCCGGCTCCACGGCAAGAGGAGCCTCCACAACAAGAGGAGCCTCCACGGCAAGAGGAGCCTCCACGGCAAGAGGCGTCTCCACAACAAGAGGAGTCTCCACAACAAGAGGAGTCTCCACAACAAGAGGAGTCTCCACGGCAAGAGGAGCCTCCACGCAAGAGGAGCCTCCACGCAAGAGGAGCCTCCACGGCAAGAGGAGTCTCCACAACAAGAGGAGTCTCCACAGAAGAGGAGCCTCCACAACAAGAGGAGCCTCCACAACAAGAGGAGCCTCCACGGCAAGAGGAGCCTCCACGGCAAGAGGCGTCTCCACAACAAGAGGAGTCTCCACAACAAGAGGAGTCTCCACAACAAGAGGAGTCTCCACGGCAAGAGGAGCCTCCACGCAAGAGGAGCCTCCACGCAAGAGGAGCCTCCACAACAAGAGGAGTCTCCACAACAAGAGGAGTCTCCGCGGCAAGAGAAGCCTCCACACAAGAGGAGCCTCCATGGCAAGAGGAGTCTCCACAGAAGAGGAGCCTCCACAACAAGAGGAGCCTCCACGCAAGAGGAGCCTCCACAACAAGAGGAGTCTCCACAACAAGAGGAGCCTCCGCGGCAAGAGAAGCCTCCACACAAGAGGAGCCTCCATGGCAAGAGGAGTCTCCACAACAAGAGGAGTCTCCACAGAAGAGGAGCCTCCACAACAAGAGGAGCCTCCACGCAAGAGGAGCCTCCACAACAAGAGGAGTCTTCACAACAAGAGGAGTCTTCACAACAAGAGGAGCCTCCATGCAAGAGGAGCCTCCACAACAAGAGGAGCCTCCACACAAGAGGAGCCTCCACAACAAGAGGAGTCTCCACAACAAGAGGAGCCTCCACGCAAGAGGACCACCGCAACGGGGAGCCTGCACCCGGCATCTAGAGAGTAGTCCCTGCTCGCAGCAATAGAGAGAAGCCAGTAGGCAGCAACCAAGACCCAGGACGGCAAAAAAACACACACAAATAAAAAGGATGCAAAGGCAATCTGACAAATACATTATTTTTTTAAAAAAGAGCGTAGTTTAAAAAGCATTGAAAAGCATAAGCCCGCAGCAGGGTCTCATAAAACAGGTCTCAAAAAAATGGTGCTGTGCTTACCCTTCACTTCAACTGGCAAATTCAATCTAATGGAGTCTTCCTGACCATTTTGATTAACAGAAGATCAACTGTTACTCATTTGATTTTTTTTTACATTCATTATTTTTGGTAGCATATATACCTGATCTTCATGGTAATGGTCTGTTTGAAGCCAGAGCAGTTCTCTCTGGCATGGCCAAGTTCTTTCACTGCTGGTGGCAGCTTGCTGGTATGGGAGAGGAGTTATTGAACACAGATGTCCTTTATGATTTGATTCTTAGCAAAATGAGGTAATGGAGTGCTCACTAAAGCATGGAATCTGTTACAGTTCTCCTGCTTCACTTGGAGGAAGCATGGAAGTAAGAAATGTCTTTTCTTTCTTCTTTTCATTTCTCACTAAGCTTGTTAGGAGAAGAAATGACATTAAGCAATTCTGTGTGTTGAATTTGTGCCTTCTTCCATATCTAGCAGTATTTTCAGTTATAAAACCATTGACAAATTTCAGAAAAGGAAGCAAAGCGTGTCATGTAATTATCAGATAGTTTTAAGATTAGTGGTTTCAACTATGTTTTCCTTAAAACTCCAAGATCTTATACCAAAATTAAAGTGCAGAATCATTAATTTATGGTTAATCATTCAAGAATTGTCATCGTTTGTTGGCAAATTTTGCCAAGTTTGTAGGCAAAATGTTACATTAGCTTGAAGGATCATATTTTTAATTCTCTTTTACCTTTGAAAGTCTTGAATGTGTTTTCAGCAAAAACACTTTCTAAATGTCCTTTTGATGACTGTATCTGCTGTATTTGGCAGAAATGTGTCCTCTGATATGCCTCTAGAACTACGGGGGTAATCTTTCCACTAAAAGAAGCAGGAACATCACGCTTAGGAGGGATCTATGTTCTTTCCTGGGCTTCTCAACTTAGAAAGGATTTGGAGAAATACAGAGGAAGCCAAAAATATCAATAGGAAGTTGAAAGGATCTGAGTTCAAATGCATACATACTTAGGAAAGAACAAGAGGCTGACAAAGTTGCCATATGAGGATGCAGACCAGTATGTGTCACTAATAATCTGAGTGATGCTACCAGTTCTTTCATGAAAAGTGGCCTCTTCCACAAACAGGTCCATAGCAATGGCTTCCAGGAATAGTTCTAACCCTTGCTCTGCCAGGCATTGTGATGGCAAAATGCAGGGCTAGACATCGTAACCCAGTGTATGTCCTACTCTGCCTGACCCTGGAATACGTGGGCCAGGCTTACTGGAAGGAGCTGGAAGCTTGTCTGTGGAATGTTCTTCCCATCATCAGATGTGTAACATTGTAAACAGAATTCAGTTCTCACCAAAGCCTCAGCTGTTCAATCACTAAGCCGTGTTGGACTCTGCGACCCCATGGACTGCAGCATGCCAGGCTCCCCTGTTCTCCACTATCTCCTGGAGTTTGCTCAAACTCATGTCCACTGGATCGGGGATGCCATCCAACCATCTCATCCTCTGTTATCCCCTTCCCCTCCTGCCTTCAATTTTTCCCAGCATCGGGGTCTTTTCCAAAGAGTTGGCTTTCACATGGCCAAAGTATTGGAGCTTCAGCTTCAGCATCAGTCTTTCCAATGAATATTCAAGGTTGATTTTCTTTAGGATTGATTTGTTTGATCCCCTTGCAACCAAGAGATTCTCAAAGCTCTTCTTTAGCACCACAGTTTGAAAGCATCAGTTCTTTGGTGGTCAGCCTTCTTTATGGTCCAAATCACATCTGTACATGAATACTGGATAAATCATAGCTTTGACTCTATGGACCTTTGTTGGTAAAGTGATGTCTCTGCTTTTTAATATGCTGTCTAGTTTTGTTGAAACCATTAACAATATAAAACAGTATTTGATCAACCATGCTAGAAAAAGCACTCTTTTTATTTTCTTCCACAAAGAATAATACAACAACATTGTCAAATAAAGAAGCAATCAAAGAGTAAGTAGCAAAAACATGTATAAGGAAAGCATAACAGAAGTGGTTCAATCAGTCATAGTAAGCGTTATTTTCCTGAATGTTGGTGACGTTTGTGGCATTTGTCAGCTTTTTAAGGTTTGCAATGTATTGGACTTTCTTTTTTCAGTTTGAATTTTGTACCCAATTTCCTATTTATGTTTTAAAACTTCTTGTTCTTCAAAATGGCCCTCCAAATTGGGTAAGAGCCAGGATTCCCCAAACCTGTTTTGCTGACTAAGACTGTGCTGTGCTAGCTTATAATGACATGGTCCAGATATGTTGTCTTTCTTGATGTGTGTGCAAAGGTTTGTAACACAGCCCAAGCAGGGCATTTTTCAAGCTTGTCTGGATAGCTCATCTGTTCTGTCAGTATCCTCACTGCCCAATTTTCCATGAGTAAGTCTTGGGTTCTATAGAGCTCCTAATTAAGTAGCTCATCCAATACTTGGTCCTCAGTGTTGTCCAAAAGGATTCATTCAACACAATTTATAAGGAAGAAATAAATCTTATTAATTCAAATGGGTCTAAATAAGAGTAAATCTTCCTTGTTCTTAGAGACAATAACTGTGGATAAAATAAAATGAGGAAGAATGTAAGGACTATCCATCCATTAACGAAAGGAGTAATCTTGTTTGCACTGGTTACTGGTGTGTTTCTGCTCAGTGTCTGCTTAACTATTGCTTGAAATATATTCAACTACAACAACCACAACAAAATAGAGTATGCCATTCATCAGCCTGTGGCTGTTTGCCCTCAGAACATCAGGGAGCCACGGTGCTTTGGTTTCCAGTGAGTAATTTCTCTTTGGGGCTTGGTGAGAACTCAGATTCCCTTGGTACAGATATCAATCTTAATTGAACAGTCACGATAACAAAACACAGACAATAGAACGGAGAGGCAAGGGCAGATAAATAGCTCTGCTTGAGTGAGTTTCAACTCAACCCTTGCTAAAGAGACGCCAGTGAGACCACAGTGGTGTCCTTGTCATGCACTCCGAGAGTGATGGAAATGCTGCTGTTTTCCCCATGCCAGGCTCGGGAAGTCATGACCTCAAGTTAGAACTCCTAGTTCTCTGGTACTGGGCTCTGAGCTTGTTATTAGGACTGCTCCCTTCTCTTCCTTCACCTTTATGTTTAAGGCCTATTCAGAGTCCAACTAGCCCTCCCCACTTCTCTTTCCACTCAACAGCCTAACTGAATTTCTTTTTACCATTATTGCTTCTTGCCTGTGTTGTGTTGGTTATCACAGTGCCTACCATTGGGTAAGTTCTCAAACATTTGTTGCGTTAATGGTCACGGTCACCTTACATTAGTGACAGCAAATGAAATTTGTTATTAATGATAATGGTGAAAATTATGTGCAAAGAGCAATAGTAGCAGGTACTAGGTACCACGTATTAAACGCCAAAAACTTTCCACATATTGTCTATTTTAATCTTCACAGAAAGTTTTTAAGGTAGTTATCACTGTTTCTATGTAACATTTCAGAACACTGAGACTTAAAAATTTAATAATGTATCCAAAATTTTTAAAGCTAAGATTTTTGTTTGCGGGGTGGGGGGGGGTGGTGGGATGAGAAATCTAAACATCACATTATTTTTGCACTCATTTTCTATAGAACAAAATTATGTTTTGTATATAATGTACATTTTGTTGGTTTTCAGTCACTAAGTCATAGCTGGCCCTTTGCGACCCCATGGACTATAGCTCATCAGGCTTCTCTGTCCACGGGATTCTCCAGGCAAGAATACTAGAGTGAGTTGCCATTTCCTTCTCCAGGGCATCTTACTAATCCAGGGATTGAACCTGCATCTCTTGCATCTCCTGCATTGGCAGGCAGATTCTTTACCACTGAGTCACCAATGAAGCCACCATCACATAAGTATACTGTGTTTAATATATCATACATGCATATGTATGTATGTATATGAATCTATCATCTGTTTCTCTTAACCATGACATACGTTCAGTGAAGGCAGAGATGGCTCCTATCTCATGTTTTCAAATATTTATGAAATCTAATAGTTCAGTAAATTCATCACTGGACCTTTGTTTTCTCTCAAACAGTTTTTCTGAGCATTTTATCTGGTGGATACTTGAGACTAGCAGAATGTGCAGGTGCCTTGATTTAAGGCAGATTAGCTCAATTGGATTGAAAGAATTTAATGTCAAGTGTTTAATGTCCAATACTGTGCAAAAAGACATCAGAATAGAAGTGTTGATACTCCTTTCCAGTGGGAAAGTAGATATAGATTTACTTTGCAATTGGAAAGAATGGACTCATTAAATGGTGATAGCTTTGCAGTTGACTGTCTACCAGTGTACTCAATGGTTAGGTTCTTCAAAAGTATCTTTATTTTACCATAAGTTTCCCTGAAAATGAAACCTGAGTAAAAAGCCTGAATGCAGGTGGTTTATTTGGAATATGGTCTAGGAGCAGAAGTGAGGAAGAAAGGGAATAAACAGAAGGAAAGACAGTACACTGAAGCTAATGCAATGGCTACTGTGATGGGTGATTTTTTGCTTAGTCCTTTGGGATAAAATATGTCTAAGGCCTACTCACCTGATTGGAGAAAGAAGAAACATGTATCCATGAGCTCGCCTTTCCACTGGTCAAGGATGGCCTCCGTGTTGTTAAACCCCCTGCTTCTGGATTGTGATATGATGAAGCAGGAGTGAGTTTGTGTGGGCATGGGAGAGGAAGGAGCTTTCCAGTGGTAAAACAAACAAACAAACAAACAAACACAAACCTAGGTGTTTGCAGCAGTGGCTGGAATGGGAGCTGAAGCTGAGAGGATTTTAGTTGTATTTAAGAAGTATAGGTTAACACTTGGGCAATTAAAAATGCTTTCATCAAGATTGATTTTATCAACATTTAAGAGATAAAGAAAAATAGGATATACTGAGTAGGCTAAAGCATGTTCTGTTTTTATCATTACATGAACAAGAGCAGGAGGAGAAGGGGATGACAGAGAATGAGATGGTTGGATGGCGTTACTGATTCACTAGACATGAGTTTGAGTAAACTCTGGGAGTTGGAGATGGGCAGGGAAGCCTGGCGTGCTGCAGTCCATGGGGTCGCAAAGCGTCGGACACGACTGAGCAACTGAACTGAACTTATAAAGCAGAATGATACTCACAGGCTCAGAGAATGAATTTTTGATTTCCAGAGGAAAGATGGAGGGAAGGGATAGTTATGGAGTTTGGGGTGGTCATGTACACATGCTGTATTTAAAATGGATAACCAGCAAGGACCTACTGTATAGCACCTGGAACTCTGCTCTATATGATGTGGCAGCCCGGATGGGAGGGGAATTTGGAGGAGAAGAGATACATGTATGTGTATGGCTGAGTCTCTTCATTGTTCACCTGAAACTAGATCAACATTGTTTGTTAATTGGCTATACCCTATTACAAAATAAAAAGTAAAAAATAAGATCCAGTACAGCCAAAATAAATAAGTAATAAAACTTAAAAATGAATAAATCCAACTGCTTTCAACTTTTAAAAGAGATAATATTATAAACTGTCAGAGGGAAAAGCAAGATTGACTTCAAAGAAATAGCAATTAGATAAATGGTAGATTTAAGATACAGAAGAGTAGACGTGGGAAGAAAGTAAAGTAATATCGTCCAACTCTTGAGGGAAGTTTATTTTTAGCCTTGGATTTTATACCCAGTTATCATTACAGTAGGCATGAAAATGACATTCTTAGGTGTACAAAAACCAACCTCTAAACCCTCACTTAAAAACTATTAAAGGACAAATGTCACCAACAAGAAGGAATAGGATAATATCATGACACAGATACTGATAAAATTTAATTAATGAACATAAAAGTGCTAATCACCTAACTTTTTTACACAAAAAGAAATTATAAAGTTCAATGCAAAAACAGATCAGGAGTGTGAAAGTATACTAACGTTCTTGTAATCTGGGAGAAGGATAGAAATACTGAAGAACTGTACATTTCCTAAGAAAAATTTGGGAATTCCAGACCAAAATGTCAACACAGAAGTCTCCTGAAATTTCCTCCAAATGGATGCAGCAAGCTACACATGGAACAGTTCCCTCCGAGAGACATCCACCAACCCACTGAGTGATTTCAATACTTGGATGACTGAAGATACCCACATTGATGTTTCAGAGAGGTAGACACACTCTCACCATAAAATAAACTCCCAGCAGAGCACCGTACAATCAGGGGATTTCCCAAATCCAGCCTCTCTCTGAGGAGCAAACCATACACCTGTTGCGCCAGCTTCTAAGGCTGCCACCGGCGGGCTGCCACCTAGACCTTCAGCGGCCACCTAGTTTAGAGTCTGGAATGGGCTTTCATGAGCCCCCTCCCCGCCCCCCCAGCCCCAGACTCTAGCGAACAAAGATTTCACTTGTTTTGGCTCCCCCAGAGCTTATTGCAAAGGGTGAAGGCAAAACCTTCCATGTCTTAGTCTTTCCCTGGAAGAGGTTTGACTACATACTTTCCAAGCTGCTGACTGAGGATCAGTCATCTGATGAGCATGCACCTGAGAAATGAAATATTTCTTGCCATATCAGTAGACAAGGGGGTCACAGTCATCAGATTGCAGCCCTCCAATGTGAGCTGGTGAGCTCTGAGGGAACCCAGGAAGGAAAAGAACACCTGCCATCTAGCAGCTCCAGGCCACTTGCTACACTGACTCCCAGGGAAGCTCCAGATGTGAAAAACATAGGCACTGGCCCCAGAGAGCTGTGGTGCACAGCAGAGAAATGATTTCAGCGAGCCCAGATCTTGCATCTTCCTATACATAGGAAAGTGCCGAATTCCTTACCTTGGGTTATCCGGTTTTCTCTAAATAACAATAATCTTGATATTCAAACTACTTGTCCTTTGTTGCAAAACTTCTGTATAACCTGGCTCCTCCCCTCACCTCCTCAGAGCAGTTCTCTTAGGGTTACTTAAGATGCTGTCTCCTAGCCTTGAAGTCCAAAAAATTCACACTTAATAAAACATAACTCTTAGATTACGAATATTTTTTTAAGTTGACAAATCCTACCTGGATCTGGCTGAAAAGAGCCGGCGGGCATTTACTTTGCCTTCTCCCTCTGACTTGCTCCAATAGAACTGTCAGCAGCATCTCCCTGGAAGGAGCTTGTCCACACACCTATCACTCCAACTTTCACAGCTGCCATCCAAAGGATGCATCCCCAAACCACCCAGCTCTGACAGCCAATGGAGTGTTAAATAATAAAAATTCAATTGAGCAAACTTGAAGATCCAATTGGTTCTATGAAATGGTTCATGCATCAAGAAACATCCCATTTAGCAAGAGAAAGGAGCTCTCCAAATTGAGCAGCAGAAAAAGCAAGGTTTTCAAAGGCAAAGAGGGAGCAAAAAAAAGAAAAAAAAAAAAAAAAGGCAAACTGTTAGCAAAGAACCCATTGTTTAGGCAAGTTCTCCCTTCTAATAGGAAAAGAACAATGGGACTGTTCCCAGTGCTGACCAGAAAATTCCAGGTTGGCCAGTTAAAGGTTACACTTCTGGGGAAGTAATTAGATTAGATATTAAGTCTTGGTCTGCTGCCATGAGACCTAACACAAGTGACTTCATTTTGGGCCCATTTCCTTTTCAACAGTTCCTCCCTTTTGATCAGTCTCTCAGCTTAACTGAGAGATGTGATCAAAATTTCAGGCGCTAGTGCCATTCTTGGCTGCTGCTCTGTAGTTCTTGCAGCTTTTGTGAACTTTGGTTGATCCTTTTTGCGGTATTTGTAGGTCATGACCTTTTGTTGTTGTTGTTTAATCTCTGTTATATTTACAGTCCACGCCTTTAAGTTCACAAATTTCAAGTCGGTTATCCTTTTTATTCCTCTTCAGAAATTCTGGTCTTAGACCATTTGCTTGGTATTTAGCAACTGCAAACATGCATGTAAAGCCTTTGAGAGAACTCAGCGCACCACGGAGATTATTATGATTATTATAAGCAGGATAATTCCCAATGTTTGGAGTGCACTTCGGAGCCATGGTCTCTCAGACCTAAATCAATCAAAATAAAATAAGCCAGAGAAAGACTCTGTGGAAGGGTCACCTTTTTAAGCCAAGTGTCTAGCTTGGAGAGTGACTGTAACTGGGTTTCAGTGTCCCTGGAAATGTTCATCTTGCTGCAGCAGGTGGTGTTGGCCACAGCACAGCTAGCTCCTTGCTCAGCTAAAACATAACCGAGGGCTATCCTATTACAGCTATGGTTTTCCCAGTCGTCATGTACAAGATGTGAGAGTTGGACCATAAAGAAGACTGAGTGCTGAAGAATTCATGCTTTGGAGTTGTGATGTTGGAGAAGACTCTTGAGAGTCCCTTGACTGCAAATCAGTCAATCCTAAAGGAAATAAACCCTGATTATTCACTGGAGCTCCAATACTTTGGCCACTTGATGCAAAGAGTCAACTCATTGGAAAAGACCCTGATGCTGGGAAAGATTGAAGGCAGGAGAAGGGGGTGACAGAGGATAAGATGGCTGGATAGCATCATAGACTCAATGGACATGAGTCTGAGCAAGCTCCAGGAGATAGTGAGGGACAGAGGGGACTTGTGAAGAGTCATATATGACTTAGTGGCTGAAGAACAAATTCTATTATAGGACTTCCCTCGTGGCTCACTGGTAAGGAATCCACCTGCCAATGCACAAAATGTGGATTCAAATCCTGGGTAGGGAAGGACACTTGGAGAAGGAAATGGCAGCTCACTCCAGTATTCTTGCCTGGGAAATTGCATGGACAGAGGAGCCTGGTGGGCTATAGTCCATGGGGTTGCCAAAGAGTTGGACATGACTCAGCAGCTAAGCAATAGCAACATCTATTATCAAGAACAGCTTTAAAAATGTATGTATCTATTTGGCTGTGTCGAGCCTTAGTCATGGTGCACGGGACCTCTACTGCGTTATCTGGGATCTTCTGTTGCAGTGCACAGATTCTCTAGGTGTGGTGCACACGCTCATAGTTGTGGCTCGGGCTTAGTTACTCGGCAGCATGTGGGATCTTAGTTACCCGACCAGGTGTCGAACCCAGGTCCCCTGCATTGCAAGGAGGATTCTTAACCACCAGACCACCAGGAAGTCCTCTAAGAACAAGTTTAACCAGAGAGTCTAAGGATCTTTTGGGGGGCAGATATTGTCTCAGCAGCAAAATCTGCAATATTTCCAAAAATAAGAAAAGGTTTCTGATCACATTCTCATTTCCATTTACTGCTGGAAGGGCCTTTCTAACAGTTTCTTCACCAGATTAGGGGTATCAGAGGAAGCCTTCGACTCACCCAGAAAACATGCATAATAGTAATACAACAAGACCATATTGATGACCCACACTAGATGGCAACTGAAAGAAGTTCAGCTGCAGGTGTTCCAAGGACCCAGAGGGAGGAATTTTGAGCTCCCAGGGCATAAAAATAGTTTTCTAGGATTATGTACCTAAACAGTCAGACTCTCCTGGTAAACTACTTTCGCAGCTTTATAGAAGTCTTGCCACCAATGGTGGTGGTGGTGGTTTAGTTGATAAGTCATGTCCAACTCTTGTGACCCCATGGGTTGTAACCTGCCAAGCTCCTCTGTCCATGGAATTTTCCAGGCAAGAATACTGGAATGAGTTGCCATTCCCTTCTCCAGAGGATCTTCCCAACCCAGGGATCAAACTCAGGTCTCCTGCATTGCAAGTGGTTTCCTGAATTGCCAGTGGATTCTTTACTGACTGAGTCACCAGGGAAGCCCTTTTCCCACCAATGCTTAGTCATAATTTGAATCATCTTAAATGCACCTTTATGGATGCAAAAAAATGGTATTTACTAGGGAACAGGGAAGAAGAACCAAACAGCTGTCTTGGGTTTCTTATAAACCCACCTGTTCATTTAATTTATAACCATTATTTGCCCACTTTAGTTTCTCTGAGCAGACAGCTACCATGGTACAAGGACATCAGGATGCAAAAATCTGACAATGAGGGGTCATTTTTTGTAGAAACAGAATGGACTTCGTCCATGTCATAACTTTTACAGATTCTGTTCGTTTTTGTGTAAGTTGACTAGAGCTTGTCCCTGGCATTTGGATTTAGTCTTCTAGTGTAAACAATTTTATGACCACAATTTCACAAGGTAAGACAATAGTGATAAGAAGTTCACTTACTTGTTGCTCATTTTTTATTGGACTTGATTGGACTTTAGACAACCTCTTTGTTTCCATAACATCCTAAAGTCATGGATTGTTCATATAAAAATGAACATTAACAGTTTACCCTTTTGATAAGTGACATGCTCTGGTCAAGGCATAGGCCTCTGCTTGTTGGTTTGATTTAGTTTGTGGGAGGTTCTCCCTTTTTAAGCAGTTTATATCAGATAGTAACAGTATAGCCAGCTTGGAAATTCCTTTTCTCATTTTTACAATATGACCCATGAACAAATAAAGTGAGGGCAGGAGTAGTTAAAAGGGTGTCTCATATCAGGATTGGTGTCATGAAATGGGACATTATGACCTCACAGTCATGGGGTTTGCCTTCCTCCAGTAGAGGTGGTAATGTGGCTGGATTAAGATGATTGCCAGAGGAGCCTAGTGGGCTGCCGTCTATGGGGTTGCAGAGTCGGACACGACTGAAGTGACTTAGCAGCAGCAGCAGCATGTTTAGAATGCAGATTAGGTGGTGAAAGCAGAAAGATCTCAGAGCAAGTTACTCTGATCCCAGAGAGATACTGAGTTAATTCAGAGTTAAAACTCTGGAGAGCATGTGGGGTTCATAGATAAATGTTATACCCTAAGTTTAAATTGCGGAGGCTTTTGCCAGTTTTTGTAGCTGTGGCTCTAGCCTTAAGGCAGTTGGGATGGGCATGAGCAACTGAATCAATGGTATGCTCTAACAGGCGCTAGACTCATGCTTATTGACGTGTTCTCGTGTGAGCGTTCCCAGGGCCTGGTTATCTTTTTCATGTACAAATATGGTGAAATTGTTCAAATTTATTTTCTATGTTTGGCTGTGCTGGGTCTTGTTGCTGCTCGAGGGCTTCCTCTGGTTGTGGCACGCGGGCTCCTCGTTGTGGTGGCCCCTTCTGTTGCAGAGCCCAGACTCTAGGGTGCTCGGGCTCAGTGGCTGAGGTGTAAGGGCTTAGCTGCCTGACGTGTGGGCTCTCCCCCAGCCAGGGACCGGATCCATGTGCCTTCTTAACCACCAGTGGGTTCTTAACCACTGGACCACCAGGGAAGCCCCAGTTCAGTCCAGTCACTCAGTCCTGTCCAACTCTTTGTGACCCCATGAATCACAGCACGCCAGGCCTCCCTGTCCATCGCCAACTCCTGGAGTTTACCCAAACTCATGTCCATTGAGTCGTGATGCCATTCAGCCATCTCATCCTCTGTCATCCCCTTCTCCTCCTGCCTTCAATCTTTCCCAGCATCAGGGTCTTTTCCAATGAGTCAGCTCTGTGCATCAGGTGGCCAAAGTGTTGGAGTTTCAGCTTCAACATCAGTCCTGGTGAAAGGTTTTGAATAGTTCGGCAGCCCTCAGACAGATGGCTCTTGTGGTGCTTGTTCTAGTCTTGTAAAGGCCTGCTCATGTTTATCTCCTCGTGGAAGAGGTTCAGGGACTGGAATTTTCTGAAGATCATAGACTGGGGAAGCCAACAGAGGAAGCATGTAGAAACCCATAGTGTGCAGTTGTCAGTCTAGCCTTGCCTAGAAATCCGTGGCGCTGAGGCTGTCATTTGCTTGTGGGCCTAGGAAGTTCTTCAGTGAGTTTAACCATTGTTGGAGATAGCTCTTAGATTATTCCTTAAATAATGAACAGTGTCCAATTTGCTGTTGTCCTGTTGCTCAGTCGTGTCTGACTCTTTGCAACCCCATAGACTGCAGCACACTTGCAGTTTCCCTGTCCCTCACTATCTCCCAGAGTTTGCCCAAGTTCATGTCCATTGAGTCAGTGATGCCTTTCAATCGTCTCATCCTCTGCTGCCCTCTTCTCCTTTTGCCTTCAATCTTTTCCAGCATCAGAATCTTTTCCAATGTGTTGGCTGTTCATCGTAATTTCTCTTTAGATATTTTATGTCCCTTCTCAGCTAACTATTGCAGCAAACAAATGAAATCTTTTATGAATGCCTCTTTGGTACCTGAGCCCAGGATGAGATCATCTACATATTATAAGGGAACTGGCAGGCACTTAGATCTTGAGGGAGTACTTGGGAGAAATAAGAAAGGCCTCAGAAAACTCTTGAGGCAGGACTGTCCAGCTACATTGTTCATCGTCTCAAGTAAAGGCAGATAGATACTAGCTGTTTGGGTTTACAGGAATGCTGAAAAAGGCAGGAAAGGGTCTGAAACACTCAACCATTTTGAGTCAGATTGAACTCGTAATAAGAGTATTCAAGTTTGGAATGACTGGGAAATGGGGAATGATATCTTGTTAATGGCTCTTAAGACCTAGACAAATCACCATCCCCATGGGGGTGACATGATATGACAAATCACGCATAAGGCCTCCAGACTGGAGAAATCAGTGTGTTAGGGAAACTGGTCATGAAATAAATAGGTCTTTTACTATTGGTGTGAGCCCTTGTAGACCTCAGATTTTAATGGGGAGGTTTAGTCAGATTTATTGTAATTTTGGAGGCTTCCCAGATGCTGCAGTGGTAAAGAATCCATCTGCCAATGCAGAAGATGCAGGAGACTTGGGTTGGATCCCTGAGTCAGGAAGATCCCCTGGAGAAGGAAATGGCAACCCCCTCCAGTACTCTTGCCTGGAGAATTCCAAGAACAGAGGAGCCTGGCAGGCTACAGACCGTGGGGTTGCAGAGTCAGACATGACTGAGGGACTCACCCTTTGACTTTCATAATTTCTGAACTTTTCATTCTCCCAGTGTCAGCATTAAAGGTAGCCCATGGATTTTCAAATGCCTCAGTTAAATTTACTGTAATTCTTCCTCTTCTACATCAAGGAAATATTGTAAAGAACATAAAAGACCAGATTCAAGTTGTTCATCAAATTCTAAGGTGAAGCCTCCATTAGAAGTAAAATGTATTAGCCTTTTTAATTTAGAAAGGAGATCTCTACTTCACAGATTGACGGGGGGTGTGTCACATAGCAAAAAAAGAATTCTTTTCAATAAAAGGTCCCAGGCTCATTTGTACTGGTTGAGATAGAAATCCTCTCTGAACTCGATTCAATACCTCCAAAATGGAAAACTTTAGTTTCACTCTGAGACATCTGTTGTTTTATGAGAGTGGGGTTTAAAGTAGAAAGTATGGCCCGAGTGTCTACCAGAATTTGGAAAGATTTTTTGATTAATTTTAATTTTAGTTTCTCCTTGGCTGTTTAAGGGTATTACTGGTAGCTGTTTACTAGAGGGTCCCAGGGAGCCCCATCAGTCCTGGGAGAGTCCCATAAGGGGGCTTTCCCTTGAGGAATTTTGAGTGGGTATTGAGGGATTTGTATGGGACGGAAGAGGACGGTTTTTTATCCAGTGCCCTAATTGTTTACATGTGAGACACTGGACTCTGGTTCAGTCGTTGTTGCTTTAATTTTATTTATTGGGCTGTTGCAGGTCTTAGTTGTGGCATGTGGGATCTGGTTCCCTGACCAGGGATGGAACCGGGCCGTCCCTGGTAGCATAGAGTTTCAGCCACTAAACCACCAGGGAACACCCTGGGTCAAATTTTGATGATAGACCTGTAAGGGGGTGCAATGAGGGAGGTTTAGATATTATTTGAGATCTCTAGCCTTGGAGCTGTTGCAATTGTAAGACCATTAGTTTGATGAATCCTTATTTACGATCTTGATCCAAAGTCCTTTCAAACTCCTCAGCTGTGGTCATGGGTTCAGTCAGGCCAGTGGCCTCCAATTCTATTTTCTGCCTTTTTACCTGCCGATTAACATCAAATTCCATTCATTTACAAATAGGGGAACTAGAGCAGGTTGGGTGATCTTATTTACTGAATGGAACCCAGAATATCATAGGAGGAGCCCTTCCAAATGGGCTCTAAAGTCTGCTATGGTTTGTCTTTCTTTTGTTTGCATGTTTGAATAATAGACCAAGCAATGTGAGCAAGAAAGACTCTAGGAATGGTTTTCAAAAGATCAGCCACTATTTTGGGAGCTTTTTCTGGATGTTAGGGAACCATGTTGGAGATTGAAGATCTTGACTACCATCCTCTGGATAATTCTATCCTGCTTCCCACATCCATTTTTGGGCTTCACCAGGCCCTACCAACATATGCATAAGCAATGTTCTGGAAGCCCGGGATCATAAGCCCTGGTAAGAGTTCTGTAAAGTGAAAAAGTTAGTCACTCTGTCATGTCCATTTCTTTAGAACCTTATGGTCTGTAGCCTGCCAGGTTGTCCATGGAATTCTCAGGCATGAATACTGGAGCAGGTAGCCATTCCTGTCTCCAGGGCATCTTCCCAACCCGGAGATTGAACCTGGGTCTCCTGCATTGCAGGCAGATTCTTTACCTTTTCAAGCTCTGATAAGGATTCTAAATTTTTTGAAAAACTTTTGTGGATCCTCCCTGGGTTTAGGAATTTCTTTAACAATGACTCTTAGTTCTGTCTTTGACCAAGGAGTGAAAGTTATCTGAGAAGGATTGCCTATAACCTTGGGTGGTTTTATTTTTAAAAGTAACTCTTTAACAGTCTCTTGAGAGTGGAAAGGCAGTTCAGATAATTGGTAAAATGTTCTGGGTACTCAGGCAAAGAAGGAGAGACAGGGGCTATAGAAGTCACATCATTCCTATCGTCTTTTGTTTTGGGTATCTCTTGTGTATTTAAATTTTCATTAGCTTTCTGTAAGGAGTCTTTTAATGAAGTTATTTGGGAATCTTGGCATCTTTTGGAGGCTTCTGCATACCAATTAAAATAGGCATCCTTTTCAATTTGTTTAATTTGGGAACCATTCTTAAATGAATGATCTTGCCTAATTAGAATGTTTCCCATAATGCCTATTGTAATTTTATGCTGCTCTTAAAAAGATTTTGCCATTTTTGTAGATGTTTATAGCTCCTGGGGCCATAGTTTTTAGACATAAAATAAAACAGATATGTTGGAAGGTGGCACACTTGACCCTTTAGAACTTAAGGTTCCCATTGACTTAGACTTTGAGTTTCTTGGAGATGAAAACCTAAAAGGGATGGACTTCTGGGTTAGGAATTGTGCATGTTTTACAGTTTACATTGTTGCATGGAAATTTTCTTGAGGTTGGTAGCAACCTACTATCAATCTAACCCATTCTGAGCTTAACCTACCCTAACACAAGAGTCTTGGAATTAGGCGGAAAACAGTCTAACTGCCTTTCAAATCTTGACTTTTGCCGGCCACCAATTTTTGTGGATTTTTAACTTGTGAGCTGTTGACAATAGCCTTTGTTTACATAAGACAAGACAAATGTGTACCTTAACACACTGGCAGTAAGCAAAAGATGTTACTGCAGACTGACCAAGACAAGGTCATGCCCACCATGACAATTCAAATGCAGGATGGACTAAACCAACAGACTCCAGGTGTTATAGCCATTCTTTCCGGGAAACAAACTCACTCAGAAGGACAATGCAGATAGTGGAGTGCAGTTTATTACACCGGCGGGCCCAAGGCAGAGTCTCCTCTTAGCCAAGGACCCCGACCAGCATTTGTGAAAATCTTTTATACCCCATGGGTACGCGTCCAAAACCACCAGCCCAAATCCCTTGAGGCTTACAAAGGAAGGGTAAATACAACCACAATAACCCCATCATTCACGTGTTATATGTTCAAACAGTTCATAATCAATAAGCCCACGATTACATTCCATCCAGTTAACCAATAAGCCTGTGGTTACATTCCAAGAGATAGTGTTCAGAGGCAGGGGTGATTAGTGTCTGTTTTCTCTTAGGCAATGAGTAACCTGGATGTGATCTTCAAGATTCGCCTGCCCAGAGGGGGTCTTATCCTTCCATTTTCATTCCCACAGGCGCTAAGCACAGAGTTCAGAGTCTATTGGAGAGGCGGCCTAGCACGATCAGCACGGACAGGCCTGAGATGGAATCCAGGCCCTATGAATTCCTTCTTCACAGGAAATAGAGACTGTGGACTAGAACTGGGCAGAGGGATTCCAAACATCTGGGGAGCTGCAGATGGAGCTGAGGGCCAGGGACTCAACTTAGAGGTGGAACACTGGTCTGCCACTCCAGTTGACCCCATTAAGCCCTGGACTGGAAAGCCTGTTCTTGACCTGTTCTTCACTATCTCCCAGAGTTTGCTCAGGGTCTTAACCCAAAGACAGTGGAGCTCAGAACCAAGAGAGAAGTCCCCATGACCCTTGGAAATGGTGACAAAGACAGTGTATTCAAAAAGGAGTTTGTAGGTACCTATGTGTCACATTGTCCCTGAAGCCATAGGAAGTCTTCTTCAACCCCAACACTGCCAACAAATCTGTTAAATAACAAAAATTCCACTTAATAAATATGAAGGTCTAATATCCATTGAGGACTGATGCTGAAGCTGAAACTCCAATACTTTTGCCACCTGATGCGAAGAACTGACTCATTTGAAAAGACCCTGATGCTGGAAAAGATTGAAGGCAGGAGGAGAAGGGGACGAGAGAGGATGGGATGGTTGGATGGCATCACAGACTCAATGGACATGAGTTTGAGCAAACTCCATGATTGGTGATGGACAGGGAGGCCTGATGTGCTGCAGTCCATGGGCTCGCAAAGAGCTAAATACATCTTAGTGACTGAACAACCACAAATTGGTTCTATTAAATGATTCGCAAGCTGAGAAGCATCCCATCTGTGGCTAGAAAGAGCTCCACTGAACCGCTGAAAAGGAAAGGTTTGTAAAGGCAAGGAGGGAGCAAAAAAGGAAACTATTAGCAAAGAATGCATTGCTTTAGGCAAGTTAACCCTCCTAAAGGGAAAGGAAGGAGTTTATCAACAGATTTCCTAGGGCTGACCAGGAAATTCCAGGCTGGGTAGTTAAAGGTCACATTCCTTGGGAAGTAATTAGGTTAGGTGTTAAGTCTGGTCTGCTGCCAGTGGCGGGGATACCTCACACAAGGGACTCCACTTTGGGACTATTGTTTCCTTTTTAACAGATGCTTGTACACACAGCTCCACAGGTCTATAGCAAACAGAACACTGGTTTTTTGTTTTATTAATTTTTATTGTGTTATAGTCACTTTACAATGTTGTGTTCATTTCTGTTATACAGCAAAATGAATCAGTTATATGCATACATATATCCCCTCTTTTGGATTTCCTTCCCAATTAGGTCACCACAGAGCATTGACTAGAGATCCCTGTACTATACAGTATGCTCGCTCTTTTTTTTTTTTTTTTTGAAAGTCACTCAATTGTGTCCAACTCTTTGTGACCCCATGGACTATACAGTCCATGGAATTGTCCAGACCAGAATACTGGAGAGGGTAGCCTTTCCCTTCTCCAGGGGATCTTCCCAACCCAGGGATGGAACCCAGGTCTCCCACATTGCAGGCAGATTCTTTATCAGCTGAGCCACAAGGGAAGCCCAAGAATACTGGCGTGGGTAGCCTACATCTTCTCCAGGGGATTGTCCCCACCCAGGAATTAAACTGCGGTCTCCTGCATTACAGGTGGATTCTTTACCAACTGAGCTATCAGGGAGTTATCTATTTTATACATAGTATCAATGGTGTATACACATCAATCCCAATCCCCCAGTTCATCCCACCCCTCAAGATAACAATTTTTAAATAGGTGTAGGAGCCTACCCCTCCCTTCTCTTCCATGGTGATGAGAACTCTTAGGTTTTATCCTTAACTTATTATATAGAACATGCGTGCTAAGTCACTTGAGTCATGCCCAACTCTTTGAGAGCTCACAGACTATAGCCTGCCAGGCTCCTCTGTCCATTGGATCTTCCAGGCAAGAGTACTGGAGTGGGTTGCCACACCCTCCTTTAGGGGATCTTCCCGACCCAGGGATTGAACCCAGGTCTCCCTCATTGCAAGCGGATTCTTTACCAGCTGAGCCACAAGGGAAGCCCCAGAATATATGGAAGTGTTAGTTATATTTCTCATTCTTACTCTTATTTTAGCTCCTACTTGAACTGAGTCTTTTGTTTCACACTAAAGATTCGGTTAGCTTAGGTAGCCAGTACAGGGAAGAAAGCCCCAGAATATACAGAAGTGTTAATTATATTTCTCATGATGTACATTACATTTCTAGTATTTATTTAGTCATTGGAAGTTTGCATCTTTTAACTGCCCCCATCAAATTCCCTTTCCCCCATCAACCCCCTCCTGCCTCTGGTAATCATAAATCTGATCTCTTTTTCCATGAGTTTGTTTGCTTTTGAACCGTAACTGACCTGCACCAAGATGTCAGTTCACGCCATTCAACATAGTGATTAGATATTTCTATGCATTTTGAACTGATCACTGTAAGTCTAGTTACTCCATGTCAATTTCCAAAGATGTTACATAGTTATTGACTATATAACCCAGATTGTACATTTCATATCAGTGACTTATTTATTTTGTAGACAGAATTTGTAATTTTTAATCTTCCTCACCTACTCCTGTCCTTCCCCTACCCTCCTCCCCTTGGCTGAAGCTCCAAGGTATCTCAGAGCTGGTACTGGGCTGCTTGGGAGGGGCTCGGTCTGGGCGTTCCCAGGGCTGGATTCACCTTCGTAGGGGGTGGAGGTAGGACTCAGGGGTCTCGGGGCACGAGCTGGCCTGCTGGTGGGCGGACTGGGCCCTGCCATGGCCGGCTGCAGGGCTGCAGTGGTCCCATGCGGGCGTCCTCTGCCCGGAGCCCAAGGACTCTCAGCTGTGTCTGCTGGCTAGTGGGTGGAGCCAGGGCTGGGGCCTCTGGCTGCAGGGCTCCAGGTGTCGTAGGTTAGGGCCTGTATACCGGTGTTTGGGGCGGGTCCCGGGCTCTCTAGTGGGCCCTGTGCTGGGGTGTCTGTGGGCTCAACGAGTCTTCAAGCAGCCTGCCTTCTGGTGGGTGGGGCTGTGTCCCCACTTGGCTTGCTGCTTGGCGTGAGGCATGCCAGTTCTGGTATTGGCAGGCCGGTTGTCAGGTCTGGGTCCTGGTGTTACTAAGCTAGAGGGGGGACTGTGAAATGTTGCTGGCCAGCCCCACTGTCTTTGTGGTAGATGTGCTCCCCCAAATGGCTGCCATCAAGCTCTTTGCCCCCAGGGTGAGTTCCAGTCACCCCCTGCCACTGTGCAGGGCTCACCAAGATCAGCGTCTGGGTCTGACCCAGGTTTCTTTCAAATTACTGCTGCTGCCTTAGGTTCCAGAGCATGTGAGATTTCACGTGAGCCCTTAGGAGTAGAGTCTATATTACCCACAGGCCTCTGACTCTGCAGGAAGGAAGCCCCACTTGCTTTCAAAGACAAACATCCTGGGGGGTCATCTTCCCCGGGCAGGACTCCAGTGTTGGGGTGCCAGGTGTGGAGCTCACATCTCCCGTTCCTTGGGGAGGACTTCTGCAATTATAATTAATTCTTGCTTCGTGGGTCGCCCACCTGGAGGCGTGGGTATCAACTATACCGTGTCTCTTTTCCTCCTACCTGGCTTGGTTTTGTTCCTTCTTTATCTCTTTGGTTGTGAAAGACGTTTTCTGCTAGATTCTGGTCTTGCTCATCAATAATTTCTCTATAAAGAGTCATAATTTTGGTGTGTTTATGGGAGGAAGTGAACTCAGGGTCTTCCTACTCTACCATTTTATCCACGCCTTCAGGAAACACATTTTATTAGTTAACCAAATTCCAGCATTTATCCATTTTACTTTAAGTCTGTGAGTCTTTACCTTGCGACCATAATGTGACCACATAACTTATCATCCATATTGGAACATTTTTGAGAATGAAAGCTGATGCCAAAGTGAACGTGCCAATTGCTCAGTTGTGTTCAACTCTTTGCGACCTCAGAAACTATAACCTTCCAGGCTCTTCTGACCATGGAGTTCTCCAGGCATGACTACTGGAGTGGGTAGCCATTCCCTTCTCCAGGGGATCTTCCAGACCCAGGCATCAAACCCAAGTCTTCTGCATTGCAGGCAGATTCTTTACCATCCGAGCCACCAGGGAAGACTGATATAGTGAATAACAAAGCTAGGAAACAAGGCATAAACCAGGCATGTCCTGAACAAATCTGGATACACGAACTCTGATGAGTACAGAAATTTTTCCTCCATTTGAACTTGTCGTGGAAATTGATCCCTCCTTCCCTAATCATTCTTCAGACCCTCTTCCACATCATATCTGGCATATCTGAATTTGCAGAAGTTTCACAGCTCAATTATTTCTCTATGCCCTTTATAATGGCAAAATACCATTTTCACACCTGTGATTTTCTAGAAACATTACGTTTTTCAAGCATAGTAAATTAGTTCCAGATGACTGATCCAGTTTCATGTAGTCATCAGAAAACAAAATAGGACTGTAACAATGGTTTTTCATTTCCTATTGACATAATCGTTTCTAAATATTTTCTAGGCAACAGCTTTATCTATACAAATGAAAATAAGGTACTTTTCGATGAACATAATAATGCCCCTCACCTTTTCATAAGCTCCATCTGTCTCTTAATTCAAACAACAACAAAAAAGAGGATTGATCTAGTCACTCACAAGCCAATGAATATACTGCTTTGAGTCAGTTCCTCACATATAGTTCAATCAGCTTTGATCAGGTTGAGGATGGGCACAATTTATTATATGGTCCACTGTCCACTCAGCTATTGATTTGTACATTTACTGACTGCCTTCTTGTATAAGACCTACTTTCTTTTCTCCTAAAACTTGGGCCTGAAATCAACTTGGAGTGAAATCTTAAACTATATTTTGACTTAGGGAGCTTGGAATGATTTCATTGCTGGCTAGCAGTGATTCCTCATTTTGACCTGTCAGATAAAAGTCTAAATACATTAGTTGACAGCAAGGCTTTCAGCTGAATCCTAGCTACCCAAATAAGTTTCTTTCCTCTCAGTGTGAATTCAAATAACAATCATAGTCACAATCATCATAATAATGAAAAATCCATCTCTCTAGGTAAGGATTCTGAACCCCGTGGTTTGCATCCCCTGTCTTCCCGCCGCTACTTACACTAGGGGACCATTTCATCTTTTCTTATGCTTCTTAAGTTTCCCAAGTTCCTATGGCTTAGAAAACAGGAGAAACATCTCTCTGTGTGAATGGAATGAAGGCAAAATTCAGTTTTATCTTCCATTGTGTTATCTTTCCAGATTTTGTTTGGTAAAAACCTCCAAGTTCCTAGGACCTGCTGAGCCCAATCGAGTAGATACCTGTAGTGGATAATGACTATCCCTCAGCACAGCAAAGGTGTTATTTCACATCTCTGTTAAAGAGCCACCAGGAGATGCAGGAAGTTTCTTGACTTTTTCTCTTTTTCTTTGCCTTTCAGCTCCACTGATTAGTTGCTGCCTATCAGGTGAAACAAAATCCACAAAGAAGAAAGGAGAAACTAAAAAATGGTTATTTATCATGAAGGAGGTAGAAGTAAGGGGAAGCTATAAAGTAAAATCAGTGTGGTTTCATAATGCCTTAACTATACTGTGGAGAAACTTTTGCTTTTTATTATCTCATTGATGGTACAGTGCTTACTCACTGGTGAAATCTCATTTATTCTTCTAAATATTTTTCTCACCAGTGATCTCACTAAAGGCCCATGAGAGAAGAAGTCATCTTCCTTTGCTTGTTATGAAAGGAAATCATTAACCTTCAGTTTATTAGGTGTCATGGTGTTCATAAAGAAGTAGTGACATTCAGCATAATTTTAATTGGTTCCACTGATATTTCCTTGTTAGAGGTCTTGATCTCTTATTTCTGCTTCCATTACTGGAAAGTCTCTGACAATTAGAGATACTCAGTTGATGTGGGGGGCCTAGAAGCCAATATATTTGAGCTTCCTGTTATAGTACATCCCTCACATAGGAACAAATTCTATTCCAAGAGCATATCCGTAAGTTCAAGTTGTTAGCAAGCGCAACAAAGTAGCCTAGCTACTCAACCAACACAGTCAGCTGCCTACTACTCTACTCTAAAGGGTTTATAATACATTTCACGCAAATAATACATTAAAAGACACCAAAATAAAACATTTAGAATCTTACAGCACAGGACCTTGAAAAGTACAGTAGTACAGTATAACAGTTGGAACACAGGGCTGGCATCAGGTGAACAGGCAAGAAGACTTACTTATTGGAGGAGAGGAGGCCGCGGGAATTGGTAGAGCTGAAGGGTCGTCAGCAACAGGGACGGAGGGCGAGCTGCCATTTCACTCACGCCTGACGTTGATGGAACACACGTTCACATCTTCGACAGTTCACAACTGGAAGGTTCATATGTAGAGGACTTATATTCTCTGAAACTTTTGTGAACTTTTGGGAAGACTGAGTCAGAGAGCCTTAAGAATAAAGCCCAAGCATGCAGTTCTTAATGATATCAACCCAGCCTGTGGGAGTAAGGAGAGGAAAATTTATGCCATGGAATTCCAAAGAAATCAGAAGAAGACAGGACTGAAATTCACATTCCAGAATCTGCCTTGACCAGGAAGTGGGTATCAGAACATGAGTTGAGGAAAACAGAAGAGAGAACTCTTAAGCTTACAGAAGGCTGCCAATTATGATGCAATTCCTCTTATAACAATCTTTACTTCCATAAAGTTATTAGATTCATATAGAACAAAGATGGGAGACATTGATATAAAAGCTTAGGCAATGAGGGCTTGAGGAAGAAAGGCTGGACGCATTTTGAAGAACGAAGGTAGGGCTTCCCACAGACTGGTCATGTCAGAGGAATAGGAGAACTCAAAGTGACCTGTGAGTGACCAGGTAAGTCCACCCGGATCTTTGAACCATAATGTAAGTACTCAACTGCATCTTGAAATGAGATTGTTTCTCTAGGACTGAGCCAGAAGTGTGCCCCCTCACCACACATGCTGGAAACAGCTCTGAGGAGTGGAGCCTGACTCAGGGCTGGTCTGAAAATATCACTCCAAAGTCAGAAGGAAGTTGTGGAAACCATTCAGATTTCAGCAGAGGAAGTCATCATTCAAGATGATGATACAGCAAGAGAGACAAATTTATATCTTATTATGTGACTGCCTCTACTATGTCTAGAAACTTCCTCCTACACATCAATTTGGAAGATGGTGGGCCACTCAGTCTCTGTCAACACACAATTTCTGAGAACTCATGCTGTGAAAAGAGGATTTTGAGTCATGACTACAAAGGCCACAGAAAGGTTCAGAACCAAAGGAACTAGACTAGACAGAAAACTGGGATTGAGAGTATAGTTCAGATCACAGTCTTAAGGTTTCTATATCATTTGAAAGGAGGGAAGGAACTCTGAGTAACTTTAGACTTTATTGGGGCAACCCTTGGGCTTCCCCAGTGGCTCAGTGGTAAAGAATTTGTCTGCAATGCAGGAGACTCAGGTTCCATCCCTGGGTTGGGAAGATCCACTGGAGGAGGGCGTGGCAACTCACTCCAGCCGTTTTGCCTGGAGATTCTTGTGGCTAGAGGAGCCTGGCAGGCTACAGTCCACAGGGTTGCAAAGAGTCAGACACAACTAAAGTGACTAAAAATGCTTAAAAAAAGGGTCATCGGATGTTTAAAATTAGGAAGGGGGGAGTAAACAGAAGTTAGTATTAACCGAAAGCATGGAAGAAGACAGGCTTAGGGACAATTTATAGAGGAGTTTAGAAAATCATGGCTTCCAGGATCAAATTACTAGCCACCCAGGACTTAGTAAAGCTTTCTTGGAGGGCTTTGGACTTCACCTCTAGTGGGGGAGGCACATGCATTTTCTTGGTAAGTGTAGTAGGTCCATGTAAGGAATCTATTCTCACACAAAACGTGAGATAGGTGAGAATAGATGGAACACAAGCTGGAATCAAGGTTGCCGTGAGAAATAACCTCAGAGATGCAGATGACACCACCCTTATGGCAGAAAGGGAAGAAGACCTAGGGTCTCTTGATGAAAGTGAAAGAGGAGAGTGAAAAAGTTGGCTTAAAACTCAACATCAAAAAATAAAGATCTTGGCATCCAGTCCCATCTCTTCATAGAAAATAGATGGGGAAAAAAATGGAAACAGTGACAGACTTTATTTTCTTAGGCTCCAAAATCACTGCAGATGGTGACTGTAGCCATGAAACTAAAAGACACTTGCTCCTTGGAAGAAAAAGCTATGACCAACCTAGACAGCATATTAAAAAGCAGAGACATTACTTTGCCAACAAAGGTCCATCTGTCAAAGCTGTGGTTTTTCTAGTAGTCATGTGTGGATGTGAGAGTTGGATTATAAAAAAAGCTGAGAGTTGAAGAATTGATACTTTTGAACTGTGGTGTTGGAGAAAACTCTTGAGAGTCCCTTGGACTGCAAGGCGATCCAACCAGTCCATCCTAAAGGAAATCAGTCATGAATGCTCTTTGGAAGGACTGATGTTTAAGCTGAAACTCCAATACTTTGACCACCTGATTCAAAGAACTGACTCATTGGAAAAGACCCTGATGCTGGGAAAGATTGAAGGTGGGAGGAGAAGGGGATGATGGAGGATGAGATGGTTGGATGGCATCACTGAGTCAATGGACATGAGTTTGAGTAAACTTCGGGAGTTGGTGATGGACAGGGAGGCCTGGCGTGCTGCAGTCCATGGGGTAACAAAGAGTTGGACATGACTGAGTGACTGAAGTGATTCTCACAGGAACCATTGTCTATTTTCTCTGAACAGGATTGACTATCAGGGCTGGTAGTAACTAACTCACAGGGACTGGGGGTGATACAGATGTCAATTTTTGAAATTAGATGTCTGGATAAAAGTTTCCTTAGATCAACTCTTGGGCTCTGTTAAGAGGCTACAATCACTGATTTGAGATGGAAGAGTTTACCTATTTTATTTAAGACAACCTTTCACGGCAGTATTCTTGCCTGGAGAATTCTATGAACAGAGGAGCCTGGTGGCTTACAGTCCCCGGGGTCACAAAGAATCAGACACGACTGAGTGTCTAACACTATCAATTTCCTCCAGTTATTCTGGTAGATCAGGTAAAGATAATTAACGACTTGGAGATTTGGCCTTTATCCTTTTGATTTTCTAACTCAAATTATACAAGTGTGATTATTTAGACACCAAACCTTGTGTAAAGCAGATTCCAGGGGAAAAGAAAGAGCTGCCGGGACTCCATGAAGTGGGAATGTCCACCATCCTGTTTTAGTTGCTATGGCATCACCAGTGCAATGAATATGAAAGTGGACAAATTCTGAGAGATGGTGAGGGACAGGGAGTCCTGGCGTGCTGCAGTCCATGGGGTCGCAAAGAGTAGGACACGACTGGGCAACTGAACAACAACAGGGAAGAGTAGGCGCTTTGTAACAAACTGATTCTTCAGAGACTAAGATCTGGATAGAAGAGGATAAAGTGATGAGCTATTCTCCACCCAGAACAGGAAAAATTAGAGATGTCTAAAAGTACCTTTTCTCTTTCTTTTTTCCAATAGTAATGTATGGATGTGAGAGCTGGACTATAAAGAAAGCTGAGTGCTGAAGAATTGATGCTTTTGAACTGTGGTGTTGGAGAAGACTCTTCAGAGTCCTTTGGACAGCAAGGAGATCAAACCAGTCAATCCTAAAGGAAATCAGTCCTGAATGCTCATTGGAAAGACTGATATTGAAGCTGAAGCTCCAATACTTTGGCCACCTGATGCAGAGAGCTGACTCATTGGAAAAGAGAATGCTGATGCTGGGAAAGACTGAAGGCAGGAGGAGAAGGGGACGGTAGAGGATGAGATGGTTGGAGGCATCGCTGACTCGATGGACACGAGTTTGAGCAAGCTCCAGAAGATGGTGATGGACAGGGAGGCTTGGTGTGCTGCAGTCCATGGGGTTGCAAAGAGTCAGACAGGACTGAGCAACTGAACTGAACTGAACTAGGCCCCTGGAGAGAGTGACTGGGCAAAACAGGGTCCTCACCAGCAGCTGCTCCCTCCCAGGGCATGAAAGTCAGAGCCACAGTGGTGGGCCTTCCATCAAGGGGTGAACAGGTAAGATCCCTTCTGGGAATGCAGCCTGTATTCTCGTGACCTTTCAGCTCTAGTGCTTCTATGTTAGATCCAGTAATACCTGAAAATCCTGAAGACTCACAGAGCCTCTGGGTGCTCCTCTTGCTGTGAAAGTTCTGCCCAACTGGCCTAGACACAAAGATGAGGGCAAGAGATTCTCCTTGCTTCTAAGCCAAGAAGATGTACCCCAAAAGGAGAATTCTTATTTATTGCATTTTCTTATTTTCCATGCCTGTACTCAGTGCTTTGGGTATGTTGTTTTATTCAACCCCAATGATAGTCCTATGAGGTTTTTGTGTTTCTTTAAGATTTTTTTTTTTTTGATGTGGACTGTTTTTAAAGTCTTTATTGAATTTCTTACAATATTGCTTCTGTTTATATTCTGCTTTTTTGGCTGTGAGGTATACGGGATCTTAGTTCCCCGACTGGGAATAGAACCCACACCCTCCGCATTGGAAGGCAAAGTCTTAACTACTGGGCCACCAGGGAAGTTCCCAACCCTGTGAGTTAATAACATTATACCTACTGTTTTTCTTGTTATTTAGTCACTAAGTCCAACTCTTTGCAACCCCATGGACTGGAGCCTTCCAAGCTCCTCTGTCCATGGGATTTTCCAGGCAAGAATATTGAAGTGGGTTTCTCTTTCCTTCTCTAGGGGCTCTTCCTGACCCAGGGATTGAGTCCCAGTCTCCTACTTGGCAGGTGGATTCTTTATCACTGAACCACCAGGATACCTGCTGTAAAGGTGAGGAAATTCAGGAGACTCAGACATAGTTTGGGCTTCTGTGATAGCTCACTTGCTAAAGAATCCACCTGCAATGCAGGAGACCCCAGTTTGATTCCTGGGTCGGGAAGATCCCCTGGAGAAGAGATAGGCTACCCACTCCAGTATTCTTAGGCTTCCCTTGTGGCTCAGCTGGTAAGGAATTCCCCTGCAATGCAGGAGACCTGGGTTTGATCCTGGGGTTGGGAAGATCCCCTGGAGAAGGGAAAGGCTACCCACTCCAGTATTCTAACCTGGAGAATACTATGGGGTGGCAGAGATAGACATAACTGAGCCACTTTCACTTTCAGAGACAGTTTATATACTTTTTTTTGTTATCTACTAGTAGATATGGGCCAAGTTGGAATTTGCACCCGGGTCTGTCCGGCTCTAACACTGGTATTATTAGCCACTATTCATTATCATTCAACCCTGTCACTAACAGAGGGTAAGGAGTTATCATATTCATGCCTCGGGGCTTGATTCTTTGCTTTTGTCTCTTCTCTGCTTTCACATGCCTTAAACTCTCTGGTCTGTCCCATGGTTTATACCTCTGGGCTGGCCTGTCCTTGAGGTCTGGATTCAAATTCCCCATGTTGTTGTTGTTACAGAAAGTGAAACTGACTTGGCCAAGCTGTTGCAGGTGTTTAGGCGTGAAGGTAGTCCAGGTTGATCTGACGTACAGATCTGCGCTCTTTTCTTTGCTTCGCGCTGCCTCTGGTAGTCAGTATCACATGTTTTGTGGTACACAGGATCCGGCACTGTGGCTTCCCTGCTAGCTCAGACAGTAAAGGATCTGCCTGCAATGCAGGAAACCATGGTTTGATCCCTGGGTCAGGAAGATCCCCTGGAGAAGGGAATGGCTACCCGCTCCAGTATATTGACCTGGAGGATTCCATGGACAGAGGAGCCTGATGGGCTGTAGTTCACAAAGTCACAAAGAGTTGGCCACGACTGAGTGACTAACACACTTACCAGCACTTTGCCAAGAACCCAACTGGTAATTAATTAATCAGAGGCAAATGAATGAAAGAAGGAATGTATGAAGAAATAGGTTGAAGTCTGGGGAAACTCATCAGCGAAGAAAAGAGGGACATGGAAAAGAGAAAACTCTTATGGAAGTTCCTTCCATGAGTATGGAACTCCAGCATATTATGAATGGACCTTCTATACATACCAAGAATAGTAGTCTCTGGCTCTTTGAGCTGAATTCATCCTTGGAAGCTCTGACCACATGGATAAGGTCCAGTGTCATGAGCTGAGTTCTTGGTTGGCACCTTTACTTCTGCACCCAGCCTAGGCAGCAAGTCCTAAACTGAATTCATCATCTTTCCTCTCAAGCCTTTGCCAGTCACTGTCCTTCTCTAATGACTTCAGTCACCGAGCCTGAAATCCCAGCTTACTTTGTGGACTTTCTTTTCTTTGCCTTTCACGACAATCGCTTGCTAAATCCTGCGTAGCAAGTCTTTTCTGAATATTGTTGTCTTGCCACCATTGCATTCCTATTGTCTCCTCTCACTCAGGCTTCACTCCGTCCTACAGGACAACTCTCAAGACTCCCTGTTCCTTGCAGAACATAGGCCATACCTGTAAGCTGACATTCTCCATCTGACCTGAGCCACTTATCCCCTGCCACTCTTTTTATGGTATACCCTGTATTCAGAGCAGTGCTTTCTATAGATGGTATTCCAGAAAGCAATGGACCACCGTCCATCCTTGGCGCCCCTGCTCAGGGTCTACCTTCAGAGAGAGAACCCTACGTTTAGGTGGGCTCCTGGACCACTGTCTCTGTTTCAAGCAGAGCAGCTCTACTGTGCTTCTGGGACTCCACAGATTTTGTTTAAGCTAGAGTTTCCGTGGATTTATAGTTTGAAAACCATTGCTCTCCCAGAAACGTTGAATCCCCCACTCTTTCCAATCTATGCTCCAAGCATTCCCATATCTGGGTGCTTATGTTCATGTCCATCAGTATAGTCTCTACACACAGAAATGCTGTAGCAGTTATCACCAAGGAGATGGTCTCACCGAGGAGAAAACCATCAGAGCAAGGTAGGTGTGCACCGCGCCTTCATTTGCGAGTTCGGAGAGCTTCTTCCTCTCCCACCTGTATGTCCCTTCAGCTCTTCCATGTGTGCTAACACTGGGCCCTGTTCCTGGAATATTCAGCCTTTCATTTTCACATAGCCGAAGTCTCTAGTCCTTCTTCAGTTCAGTTCAGCTGCTCAGTCGTGTCCGACTCTTTGCGACCCCATGCCTCCCTGTCCATCACCAACTCCTGGAGTTTACTTGAACTCAGGTCCATTGAGTCGGTGATGCCATCCAGCCATCTCATCCTCCATCATCCCCTTCTCCTCCCACCTTCAATCTTTCCCAGCATCAGGGTCTTTTCCAATGAGTCAGTTCTTTGAATCAGGTGGTCAAGGTATTGGAGTTTCAGCTTAAACATCAGTCCTTCCAATGAATATTCAGGGCTGGTCTCCTTTAGGATGGACTGGTTGGATCTCCTTGCAGTCCAAGGGACTCTCAAGAGTCTTCTCCAACACCACAGTTCAAAAGCATCAATTCTTCCGCGCTCAGCTTTCTTTATAGTCCAACTCTTACACCCATACATGACTACTGGAAAAACCATAGCCTTGACGAGATGGACCTTTGTTGACAAAGTAATGTCTCTGCTTTTTAATAGGCTATCTAGGTTGGTCATAACTTTTCTTCCAAGGAGCAAGTGTCTTTTAATTTCATGGCTACAGTCACCATCTGCAGTGATTTTGGAGCCTAAGAAAATAAAGTCTGACACTGTTTCCACTGTTTCTCCATCTATTTGCCATGAAGTGATGGTACTGGATGCCATGCTCTTAGTTTTCTGAATGTTGAGTTTTAAACCAACTTTTTCACTCTCCTCTTTCACTTTTATCAAGAGGCTCTTTAGTTCTTCTTTGCTTCCTGCCATAAGGGTGGTATTATCTGCATATCTGAGGTTATTGATATTTCTCCCGTCAATCTTGATTCCAGCTTGTGCTTCTTCCAGCCCAGCATTTCTCATGATGTACTCTGCAGATAAGTTAAATAAGCAGGGTGACAATATACAGTACATCTCCTTGATGTACTCCTTTCCCGATTTAGAAACAGTCTGCTGTACTTGGAAGCATCCTTCATGACCTGGCTCAAATTCCCCTCCCACAGAAAGCCTTTTAAAACCACTGTGGATTGTAATCTCTCTTCCTTGGGCCATATTTTAAATTTCTTCCTCTCTTATTTTCCTTAGCACTTCTCACATGGGGTTACCTACCTAGATATTTGTGTTCGAGGCTTATTCTCCTCACAAGACTATGACCTCTCAAAGGTATGATCTGATTCTGAGTCTGTATATTCTGTGCCAGTTGTTGTATATGTCCTCAAATTAGTTAATTTAAATAGTCAATTTGACCATTTTTTCCCCACTTTTTATTGCTGAAAATACCAGACTGACTACATCAATTGTCACACTATTGTGCTATGGGCACAATAGCACATTTCAACCTTCTGAGAACTCTTGGAGCAGCCAATTTAATTCCCTCTGGTTTCAGGAGCAACCCTTGCAATGATCCAAACTCATTCAGAGTCCATAAAACTCCCTCTCCCGCCAGCTATATTTATAGCACGGTCAGTGAAGAACATTCTTCCCCACTGGTGTTGAGAAGGTTTCAGGGCAGATGGAGGCTTATCAATAAGTCTCTTCAAGGTTTATGCCTGCTCACTTTTGGAGACAATGATTTGTACTTCATTCTAAGCACGCAGTTTCTTTCTATTTTTTCGGGTAAGATTTATACCTAATTCTATCTACTAAATTATCTTTGCCAGACATAGGTTTATCCTTACTCTGTGAAGAGCTTAGGAATTTGCCGCACAACTCTTACTTCCCATTTTAAGAAAGAAACCTGATGGTCAAGTTGGTGTCCTTGTTAGTTATGTGATAGAGACCGTGTTACAGCTTGTCTGATTAAAATGAACACCTGGTTTGTGGTTGATGAGGATGGAATAAACATTAGCAAAGGAACATGGATGACATCAACTCCTGAAAATAATAATAAAAATTTAACCTCCCAGACTAAGAAAAAGTTAACCAAGACACTGAATTTTTGTTCTGGAAATCAAACCACTCAAGAAATAATAATAAAGACTAATAATTGCTTTACTTATAAGGAGGGAATTTAATTGAAGAGGGTCTAATGCTTAGATTGGGTTTTTACATCTGCCATGCCTTAGAAATCAGTCAGTAGATATGGGTTGCATGCATAACAAGTGTGGGGCACTGGGCACATTGGGATGGTGGACCTTCATATGACCAGAAAAGTCAGCAGACTGTGAGTCTCTTTTTAAAAGCAGACTCTACATTCATTCGTTCAAGAAATACTTATCAAAGGTCTTCAACATGCCTAGCACTGTCTAGGCTCTAGTTGGAAGGTCTTTACAAGAACAGAATTTACTAAACTGTATGTCTTTGGGGAAAGATACTTAAAATTCATTCAACACACAATGATCAAATGTTTGTTGCATGCTGGGTGAAGCCGGGGGTGGAGGCAGGTACCTGAAGTTACAATACTGCTGAAGCATGCTAAGTGGTGCCCTGATATCCTCTTTAACTTCTTTAGGCTTAAGTCTCTGGCCAGAGCTGACCACAGAATAACTACCCAGCAAATGTTTGTGGGATAAATGATAAATGAACATGTCATTTAAGTGTAATTTCTAAAAAAAACTAGATTTATTATTCTCATACAGACAAAAATGAACACACATTAAAGATTTTGCTTAACCCCTCCTGAGGGAATCAGGCATATATGATAACTGATTCAAAAGAAAATTGGAAGAAAAGACATATCTATAGATTAGGAATAATTGGCATGAGTATATGAAAGGTGGCAAGCTAATTTTTTATCAGAGTGGGAGAGAAGACAATTGAATCTCTACTGGGCAAAACAGAATATGCATGCCCATAGATAAGAATTATTTTACATTGTGATCGGTTACCTATAATTTACACGGCTATAACATAGCTCAAAGACAAGGAAAGTGCAGAATCAGATAATCTGGAGGGGTATCCTCTGGACAGTGCATAGTTTTCCCTGGAAGTATGGTTCTTTTTTCTATAGAATAGATTAAATATGGTGTGACTGGTTGCATAAAAGGAAGGAAATCTTGGGTCACCATCATAAGTGGCTGAATACCAGACCCACCGTTCTCGTGTAGCGCCCACTGTACTGGCTCTTACTTTCTGTTTTCTTTCTGAAGATTCACTTTACTTTCCCATGAGGTATTAATGTGGCAAGGTAGTACGTAGACATTATGTTACAAAGCACCTCCACATACATTTTTAATTAATTCTTGTAACAGCCTTGTGAAGTAGTCAGAGAGAAGATAATTATTTCCTTTCGTGATGAGGATGAAGAAGTCTCAGAGAAGTTCTTACTAAAACTGAGAAAGTGGTGGTTCTGGAATTCGGACTCTCCTGTTTCTGATTCCAAACCTCTTACGCTTTCTATCACAAAGTCAAGATTACCTCAGGAATAAAGTGTGAACGATTTTTTTTTTTTCTTGCTGCACCAACTGACATGTAGGATCTTAGTTCCCCGACCAGGGATCGAACCCACACTCATTGCATTGGAAGCACAGAGTCTTAACCACTGGACTGCCAGGCAAGTCCTATGAAAAATTTATATTTTTACATACACAGACTTTTAAAGAAAGACTTTTAAAGAAAGCTCTCTATCTTACACAAATATAAGAAATGGGTGCTTCCTAGCCTCTTCTCTCTATATCTTTCTTAAAATGATCCTGGATGTAACAAATGCCTGAATGTCATCACAATAACCCTTTATTATCATATGCTGAAATGACATCAGGCAACAGTCACAAAGCACCTTCTAATACCTAGAACTGAGAGGTAAAATGCATGCTTTGTATTTTCTATCAGGTCTCTCTGTAATCCCTTGAGAGCTATTACCTTTCATTTTTATGACTATCATTACTATCAATAACACTTACTAAGAGGCTCTGTGGCATGTCTTGTCCAGACACTGTGTTAATTTAACAAAACCTTATCATCTGATTTATTCCCCACAATAATCCTAAGGCTGCTTCTCATGTAGCTCAGTCAGTAAGAATCTGTCTGCACTGCAGGAGACTTGGGTTCAATTCCTGAGTTGGGAAGATCCTCTGGAGAAGGAAATGGCAACCCACTCCAGTATTTTTGCCTGGAGAATCCCAAGGACAGAGGAGCCTGGCGGGCTACAGTCTATGGGGTCGCAAGAGTTGGACACAACTTAGTGGCTAAACCACCACATAATCTTAAGGGAGAGATATTTTCATACCCGTTTTACAGATGATGAAACTGAGAAAGGTTAATTGACTTGGTCAAAATCACTTCTAATGAGAGATTAGAACCCAATTCTGACTCCATAGCCTGTTTCTTTGACCACTGCAACTTATTTATTTTTTTAATTTAAAAAATTTTATTTATTTCTGGCTCTGCTAAGTCTGTTGATTTGTGCAGGCTTTCTCTTTTTCCACGAGCAAGGGCTAGTTTCTTGTGGTGCATGGGCTTCTCATTGCAGTGGCTTCTCCTGTTGTGTAGCACAGACTGTAGGCACTCGGGCTTCAAAAATTGTGGTGCAAGGGCCTAGTTGCTCTACTGCATGTGGAATTTTCTCAGAACAGGGATCAAACCCCGTGTCCTCACATTGACAGTTAGATTCTCAACCCACTCGACCACCAGGGAAGTCCTAACCACTGAGGTTTATAATGCAAATCGTGGTAAAGTCCTTTAGGCTATGTCTAGGGATTTATTATGACTGTGTGAATGATTATCACTTAGAGGAGTGTGAACATACACGAGATGTTGACACAGTGGGAGATACTTGTTAAATTCAAATATTCACAATGAAATGCTGAAAGATTGATGCTTAAAACACGTAGGTACCATTGGAGGGAGGGGGTGAGAAGAAGATTTTGAACCGCACTTTAGATGCAGAGGAACATCAGCCTTGAGCTGGTTTATTTTTTCTCCATAATAAACCTGCGGTGAGGCAGGGCTTTTCCCTGGTTCATGATTTTCCGTGAGAATGCCCAGGCTCCTCAGATGGGCTTTTCTATCCTTCCTCCATCTCCTTAGGTATGTTCCCTATAGTACCATATCTGTGTTTAATTACACAAGCAATGGGGTTCCTCTGATTTCCCTTGGAAGATAGCTTCCCAACCTAATTGTCTTCTATGTGCTTGCTTTGCCATTTCCCTTGGTGGGCAGCCCGCATTCTACTTGGCTTAATTTTCTTTCCTCCGTCTGGCTCCCTTCCTCTCTGTTATAATTATCCCCACTTGGACAATAGCATTTTCTGCTATACTTTTTTTTTTTCCCCTCTCCTCTAAAAACCACGGGGAAAGGTAATCAGCTCACATCCTGGTCTGTCATTTGGCTGAGCAAACGCTGTTGTCTTTGGACCAATCTCACCCTTCGTGTCAATTCTTCCTTCCTTAGTTTTTCTTTATTTTGCTTTTACACACACAGGAAAACAAAGAGGAAACCCCTGGCTAATTAAGCTCAAGCTCACAAGAAATAACTGAGCACAAATTCAACAAAATCACCAAAGTGCCACATTTTTTTAGAGATTGCCAGTGTGTGGAATAAAACTCTCACCTTCTTTCTGCTTCCCTTTTCCCTTGGTCTCCATTCACAAGGCTAAATAACCTGATTTTAAAGCCATGTAGGGCTTCCCTGGTGGCCCAGTGGTCAAGACTCTGCGCTCCCAATGCAAGGGGGCATGGGTTTCTCTAGTTGGGAGACTAAAGTCCTGCATGCATGGTATACCACCTGGCCAAAAAAAGGAAAACAAAACAAAGTCATCTATATGCTTTGCCTGTTTGTTTTGTTCAATTTTAGCCTGTTGGGATGATGACTCAGAAGGACTGGGTCCTATTTCCTGAGAGATGGACAGAGAGTTAAAACACTAAACCCCACTCTATCTCACTTTCCTCATCTGATGGGTAGCAACAGTCCTTTGACTCAATATAGGAAAACTTGCTAT